>NC_040028.1:19578228-19866746 GCF_000972845.2 Larimichthys crocea | reverse complement strand
CACTGGTAAAGTTAAGGCGTTTCTTCGCTCCCATCCATGATTCCAGAATATGTAGGCACAGCACGAACGCTGCAGAAAACACTGAGGAATACACATAAACAAGTCAATGAAGGCAAGCCTGCACGAGAGAAAGTGACCAAATAAGAACACAAGATCGACTCTACAGGCACTGCACTAGATCAGGGATGTCCAAAGTACGGCCCGGGGCCAATCACGGTCAGATTTCATGCGGCCCGGAGCTTCATTTTTTTTTATATGTTATTTTGGCCTGTTGGATTGTCAGATCTGCGTGGCTGCCAGATTTGGCTTTTTGGTTGACATTAACGAAGCATTTGAACCTTTAGGTACAAAACTGCTGGTGTTATGTATCTGTGACACAAGAGCAGACTGACTAGTGATTAGGAGGCACCGCAATGAAAGTTTCGGCCGAAATACTAATAAAAAATTAAATGGTTGGCCGAATACCCAAACCGAATATGAAATGCAGTTGTTAATTTTTCACTATTTTTTTTCTATTGCATAAATAGCCTCGAACAAATTTGCAGACATGTTTTTCAAAGAAAGTAAATGTTATTTAATATCCTTCAAATATTCCAGTACATTCTAGTTAGTATAATTTTATTTCATTTATACTGTTTAGAACCCATGTTTGTTTTAATCACTGTTAATTTGTTCTTGAAAAATGCTATTTAGTTTGATTATATTTCATTTTTCCCACGTTCATGAACGCATATAGTCCATTCCGACGGTCACTGAACGCACCGGACGCCGTAGTTTAGAGTTCATCTAGCTCCGCTAAAGAGCAGTGTATGATGTATTTCTTACCTGTGTTTTTTTATATCCTGCATCTGGGTTTATTGTGTGTAATGAGAAAAAGAATCAGCAACCGTGGCCAGATCACCCGTGCACATAGTATATCGCCGAACACTTTCGGTTGCCGAATTCGTGCAGACAAAGAACACTCAAGGAAAATTCTACAACTCCAGCCCATGTCCGTTGTCTTAAAATATCTGACGGCGGTGTGCGGGTTACATTTGCAAAGATATGCGCCCGTATTCCGTTTTTTGAAAACGAGGGCTCAGTGACCAATAAATGGTTTTAATAACACTAACCCAAATCGGATCGGATTATGATAATCGATTTTCAGTCTGAATGAAGATGGAAACGATCGATTCTGGGAATTTGAATCGATATCCACCCTAATTCAGAACATTCATTATCAAACATCGGAAATCAGCAACCTGGCAGATCACCACGAATTTTTTTGCAATATTGGTGCATCCCCAAGAGTGACACATTTTATAACTTAAATGTTAACAGACTTGCATCACTTCCTAATAAGTCACGTTAAAAATAAAACTGAGGTTCTGATTTGTATCAGCTTCATGCAAGTTTAACGTGTTCATACAGTTTATTCTGTTTTCTGACTTCAGCTGTGAAAAAAGAAGAACTGGTTTTTAGATTTTTCACGCTGATTTGTTTAGATTTGGGACGTTGTCATATTTTTAAAAAGTAATTGTGACATGAGAACTAAATGTTACAGAACGTGCGTTTGTATGTAACTTTATTGTTTTTTTATGTTTAAATGTTGGTATGTGACATCTTCACATCGTCAAACCTGGCCCCTTTTTTTTTGGCCTTTTATGCCTTTATGATAGTACAGCTGAAGACCAGACAGGAAGCACAGAGTGGACACGCATAAATAGCCGTCCGATGCGGGATTTCGAACCGGGCCAGCTGCAGCGAGGACTTAGCCTCCACACACGGGGCGGCCGCTTAAACCCATAGCTACCGACCGCCCCCAACCTGGCCCTCTTTAAAGAAGTTAACATTAGATAATTATTTCCTACCTTTGAACAACTGAGGCATAAATTTAATTAGCACAATCCCCTTTTTCAGATTCCTCCAGGTTTGTAGTTACATTAAAATTGCGCCTGATGAGTTGCCTAAGGATGTAGACGCTATGTGACACGATTAAAATCGGTACAAAATGCGGACGACTCGCATCGTTGCAGAAAACAATAATCGCGATTCTTGGCGAGGGAATGGGAAACGCACAGCGCGGGCTCTCACTGCTCAAACAGGCTTCCCGGCGCGTTGGTTAGGCGTTAGCGTATTTGGTCCGCCCTGCCACGCGACTTAAACCACCAGGGTGTTTTAGGAGCGAGCGCTTAGCCCGCCAGTGACTTTTTTACCTGCTCAGATTTGGACATTTTCCCGTGTTACGTTCTTCTAAACATCTTCTACATGTTGTAAATATGCTACGTAGTTAGTTAGTTTCGCTTTTGTCTGTTTTTACAACCGGCAGGTTGCACGGGGTATTTTTTTGAAAAATCCACCTGCTTCTCTTTGCTTTTTCTGTGTCTGCTTCCGCGCCCGCTCGAGGCGCTCTGTGGAAATTGATGTTTTAATGTGTTTTTTTTATTGTTATGTAGAAAACTACCAGCCACATTGGCTGTGATCAAAAAAGTTATTTTAGAAGCCCTGGTTACGCCACCCGTGAGTTTTGTTGTTTAAGTTGCACTTTTTATAGAGAAAACACAAACAGTTGAGAGTTTCTGTAAAGAAATAGAAGTATAATAAATATAATAATTTGATTTGGTCATAATTTGTCTGTAGCTCATTTGATTTTAAAAAATCGTATCGTGAACAAAAAATCGAGTCGTGAGTGAGTGTATCGTCACATCCTGGCTTCCTGGTGCACACTGGTGTTTGGACTTGTATGCATGTGCTATCTTTTTGTTTCTTTCTTGTATGAATAAAAAGGCTCATATAATTATGATGTTACTTTTGGTTGTGGCAGGTGCAGAGCTACCACAGGACACCACACACCGGGTTCCCACACCTTTTTCAGAACAAATTCAAGCACCTTCAGCACCAGTTTTTCCATTTTTCCAGCACCTTAATAGGTAGCCTACTAGTGTGTTTGCCATGATGGGAAGCGCAGCGGGCCACTGTATGGCATAAAAAAATATGGGTCTAATTAGCATTATTTCATATGGTGGGTAGATTGACTGTTTTGATTTTTAACTTTTGTGAATTGGCTTGTATTTGTCAGCTTGTGAGCGTGTTTGTGTAACTACCATAGCGCAATAACAGTGGACAAATAGACAATCACACAAATTTCAATTTCAAGCATTTTCACAACCTTGAAACACTGAATTGAAATTCAAGCATTTTCAAGGAATTCAAGCACCCGTGGGAACCCTGGAAGACACACAACACCACACAGAGCTCCTATAATGCAAACCAGCATATAATAAACAAAACAGGCGGTGTGTCCAGATTAATCCCTAAAACAATTGAGGACGTGAAACAAACAAATCACTGACTGCCACTTTAGAGATGTTTGTGCTGCAGTTAGCTCGTCTGGTAGCTGTCTAACGGACACGCAGCTCTCTCAGTGGAGTCCCGCATCCCGCACAGCTTCGGTTAGGTTAGGTTTCTTTATTTGTCTCCACCAGGGAGAATTGTCTTAGAGATAGGGAAGGTTACAGCACCATAAAACACATATCAACACACCGCATGAAATGAAATAAAATGCTAAAAATATGGGATTCACAAACAATACCAATAAATTTATCCGCCATAAGTATAGCCGTCAGTCATACATCCCTAGAAATTATCACACTCACAGCCACCAATCCATTTCCCACACAACACACCTCACTAACTTTATAACCTTTATAAAAAAAAAAAAAGTTAAGAATCCATCAAAAACACTGCGTTCATTTCTGGTCATTAATTAGTTTGTGATAAAGGAATAAAAGAGTACTTGAAGCGATTGTGCTTGCACAGGGGAAGCCTGTATCTCTTCCCGGACTTAAGAAGGACATATTCCCATTCGCAATGCGACATGTTAAAGCTCTAACTTCGCGTTAAATCGTTAAATCGAGGCTGAACTCACGCACACTGAGCAGAAGTGAAGACTCCCAGCGGCTAGCAGCGTTAGCCTCTGGAGCTAACAGCCGGACGTGATACTCACGCACACGCACAGAAGAAGAAGAGCGAAGGCGGCTACCTCCCGCCCCATGAGGGCCTCCACCTGCTCCACCTGCTCCACCTGCTCACCCCTGCTGCAGCCGCGGCTCCAGCTCAGCCAGAAACTATCCGGACATTTCGTCTGTTTCAGCTCCGAACAGGCGCTCCACTGTTCCCCGAGCAACATCCGGTGACCCGCGAGCACCGGAAGCGCATGGTTTTTGGGAGGGGAGGGAATTACGAGGAGCACGCGCCGAAGGTTCCGCCTTTATTGATCAATCAACAGCCAATAAAAAATGTTTTAAATTGATTAATCATGTTGAGCTCACTGACGTGTCTATATGTCATAATGTACTGTTATTAACACATTTTCTACTTATTTATCTGTTTTTTGTCCAATTATGTTTTTATTTTTATCTGTCTATCTATCTATCTATCTATCTATCTATCTATCTATCTATCTATCTATCTGTCTGTCTGTCTGTCTGTCTGTCTGTCTATCAGTCTGTCTGTCTATCTGTCTGTCTGTCTGTCTGTCTGTCTATCAGTCTGTCTGTCTGTCTATCTATCTGTCTGTCTGTCTGTCTGTCTATCTGTCTGTCTATCAGTCTGTCTGTCTATCAGTCTGTCTGTCTGTCTATCTATCTGTCTGTCAGTCTGTCTATCTGTCTGTCTATCAGTCTGTCTGTCTGTCTATCTGTCTGTCCGTCTGTCTGTCTGTCTATCATTCTGTCTGTCTGTCTGTCTGTCTATCAGTCTGTCTGTCTGTCTGTCTGTCTATCTATCTATCTATCTATCTATCTATCTATCTATCTATCTATCTATCTGTCTGTCTGTCTATCTGTCTGTCTCTATTTATCTGTCTGTCTGTCTGTCTAAAAACATAGTTTCGTTGTCTGATCTTTAGAAAATGATACAAACATTTGTTATTTTGACGTGAATAAATATATCGACATAAATAACTTGAGATCCTGAGAAATAAAATGTAATAATGTATGAGCACTTAGTACAGGAGCCCTATGCAGTATTACATACATACATTTCCTGTTTTGTTTTTGGGTGATAACAAGTTCATTTTTTATTTGTTTTCTCTAGATCTTCAATTCATTTTTAATTTTCTTTCGATTTGTTTGGGGTTTCTGATCAAACACTGTACATCCAAAAGTAACAAGATCCCATCAGCCTCAGCTGTATTTTGTGTCAGTGCAGGCAATGCATGAAACTGTCCCGGGCCCATAATGACGCTGTTACAGCTTTATCACGTGTCAGTTATTTGATGAATTTATTTGGGCATTTGCACCGTTATGCATATGGGACGTGCCATCTGTAAAGTTTTGTGTGCGATGTAGTCTACTCGATGGAAGTTGAAGGTGGCACGGATGTAAAAGTTTATCCAGCCATGCTTTGTTTGTAGTGCACACTGACATGCTAAACTGAGCGTGAACGTGTTGATATACTCATTAAACATGAAGCACCGCTATGAGGATGTAGACTACTATGAGACTGTAAAAGATCTGGAGTGAGAGAGTTGTCGCATGTCATTTTATTTCCTCCTTTTATTGATATGAGTGATGGTTTAATTCCCTATTGCCATTATTATGTTCCGAGTTACACCGGTGATTTCCAGGTCAAAATATCATCACAAAGGGTTTCTGAAAACAGCATACTCAGCCTAATAACCACTGTCTTATGCAAGTAAACAAACATCGCCCCTAGCAGCGCTTTTTTAATTTTAATTTATTGATGCAGCAGCAGAAACATCAGGCCTGCTCAGCCTCTGGAGAGAGGTTTGTGAGCGTGCCTTCAAAAACTGCAACACATAAATAAAAGATGTTATGGTGAGTGTGTGTCATCAGGAGCTGGACCACTCAAAGCTAAGATGACTTGATTACATTTCATCATCATCACAGTCTTGATGTCCAGCGTGATCTTTAACGTCAGGGTCCACATTTCTGCACGGCTGTCTCCGAGGACATCCCCGAGCTGGCCGCTCCATCGACACCGCCATCGGGTTCGGAGCAGATTGCAGCTGCTGCTGAGGCTTTTCCTCTTGACTCGTGGCCCGCTCTCATATTAGCTAGGAAGGAAAGAGACATGACTCCTTCATAAGCCTACATGCACACTTATTGATGATATATAATGGTCAGATAGAAGTCTACAGACTGAGTTTGTCATTATCTTACCAATAGCACTACATGGTGTTACGATCGGCTTTTCCAGCTGCTCTCCCTCGGCGATGGAAGCCCGGATCTTCCTAACCACGTAGATGCTAGCTGGGATGTGAAACAAAAAATAAGATGCACTGTAAACACGCAGAAAAACAGCACATGACTATAAAGATAAAAGATACATTATAATAGAATAAGTAGAGGAGAAGGGGTGGAAATAAAAGAGTGTACTTCTTCCTAATCCTGTTCTAACATGTATGATTTTACTTTGATTTTAAATTTTTAATCAATCATATTTTTCAGACTGCCTTCATATTTGTCAACATATGAAAACAAAACTATATTATTTGCAATAAGTCTTTACATACTGTACTGTACAGATCATATACCTCAAACTAAATACAGCAATAACACAGTGTAGAAAGAGTTATGCATTCAACATTTTACTGAAGTAAAAGTACAATTATTGATGCATTAATGTTGCAGCTGGTAAAGGTCAGGCTGTCTGCTTTACTTTATACACTGCTGGCTATAATTTCATTATACAGATTACATATACAAAGTAACTAACGTTTTGCACATATGTTTGCATCAGTTCACATAATAACGCTTTGTTCTCCTGCAGCGTTACATGCAAAAACAAGGCCACGTGACGTGATGGCTAGAACAGATACACACTCCTGTTCGTGGACAAATATGAATCATACCTTTGATCAGCAGTCACACCATGTCTGTCTCCTGTTTGATCACCTGCTCTGTCTCTGCGCTCTCTCCAACACAGACTGTTACAAAAGCACACACCGGACGTTACATATAGGGGATCATATATAATACCACGGGGTGGGACTTAGAGCTCCAACCTGCTCTCTGATTGGCTGAGCTGTTACGCAAAGAGGACACGGGACATGTTGGTAGAGGTCTGTTTGACCTGAATGGAACGGGACCTTAATTAGTATAATTGGAAACACCTGTGTTTCATGTCGAAATGGCTGCTGTGTAAAAGGCTAATAGGGTTGTTTTTTTATTAAAATTAGACAGTGTTTGAGCATATATGCTTAGATCTGATTAATATAAGTAATATAAGATGGAAATAAATTTTTTCTAATATCAAAATCAGTACACACACCAGGAATTTGAATCACTGTGCTCTCGATTGTACATACAGGTATAGACATACAGTTTATCAGGGAACATGACAGGTAGGCGCAGACATGAACATACAATTTAAAAACACCAAAACCCAACAGAATAGCAGTATAGACTATGATATATATATAATATATATATATAATATATATATATATATATATATATATATATATATATATATTAATATATATATATATATAGAGAGAGAGAGAGAGAGAGGGAGGAGAGAGAGGAGGAGAGAGAGGAGAGAGAGAGAGAGAGAGAGAGAGAGAGAAACAAAAACAACACAGGCCCAGCGGTCGTAACATGCATAAAATAATTGTATATAATACTTTAATACTTTAATACTTTACATGTGCTGTAATGACAATAAAACTCCTTGAATCCTTGAATACTCCAGCTATACAAACAAACAAAAAAACAACATATGTAAACAAGCAACCATCAACTATATATATATAAAAGGTATATAAAAGATCATATTTACACTTAAATAATAATATGTGTATCTATCTATAGACACTGACAGACATTTGTAGTTTTAAAGGAGTGGTGACAGATGTTTGCTCTGAATGTTTGGATGAGGAAGGTTCTTTAATTCAATTTAAGGACGTCATAAAATGTTTGTTTAATACGTAAAGTCCTCTTAAATGTAAGAATGCTTCATTCTAATGTATCAAAATGTATTAAAACTCTGATCTACAGCTCTTATAAGTGCAAAGATGACCAAACATTTAATGTTATTACAAATTAAACTGATCAGCTCATACAGGGGATATGACCGTTGCCTTGGCAACAGCTAACTGACGTTAGCGCCAGCTAGCTAAACTTAGCTTAACCGTTTGAACAAAAATAACCCATAAAAATAAAAATAAATCAGCATATTTAAGCAAAATTAACAACTACCAACAGAATTTACAGTCTTAGCTAATGTGTTGTTACAGTTACACGGTCAAAACTTTAAAAAATAAGTTTTAACCCCTTAAGGATAGGTTAGCATGTTTGTTAGCACTAATGCTAAAGACATTAAACATGAACTTTTATGTAAAATAAAGCAGCCAAACGATGCTGGAGAGTAATTAAATAAACACAAATCAACGTTATCCATGTAATAATTTATTATCAGGCGATTTACAGAGCTTCATTTAATCCTAACAGCCAACGTTATTATCAAGTATTTACGTAAATCCAACACACATTTATCATTTGGAACTGAAGCAGGCTGAATAAACACTGCACAAGCCTTTTTCACAATAGTTTGTCATACAGTTTCATTTGTATATTCAATATATACACATACGGTTCATTTATTTAACTTAAAACAGCTTCACACAGGAAAGAGAGCACGACTTCACACAGAAACCAGACAAATCTCATTCTTTCATAACGTTACGATAAATAAAAAAACAACAACAACAACAATTGCAATCACGGGGGGAAAACAAATGAAACTCAGTTAGTGAGGAGTTAGAGTCCTAAGGAATGATGTGAGGTTGAAGGGAGGATGTGTGAAACTTCATGCCGGTGTTGTAAACGAAGAGGTGATCCAACGTCACACCTTCCTCCCGTCAAGCTTCTTTTGTTTCTTTTTCACTAAACAACACCTCACACAAAAAACACAAACATTCAGTGGAAGTGGGATCGAAGATGAGGAGAGCGGGAGCGCTGACGACTTCCGTTAGTCCATCCTGATCTTCTGATTGGTCATCCTGTAGATGATGCTGTCGTACCCCGGGTCCATGTTCCACAGGTTGTAAGCGATGGCGATGACGGCGAGGGCCAGAGCGATCATCAGCCACAGCACGATGTTGAAGACCACGGCGTAGTGGAAGTTGTACTTGTATGCCAGGTTGTACGGGCTGCCGGGGTTACTCTGCAAAAACAAATCCAGAAGAGGAGACGTTAAATTCACCTCGATCACCGTGCACGCATCGAGCACCAAACAGGACGCGAGCGTCATCTGATAAGACGCATTAACAGAACTATTAGGACCATCTGTGCAGACCCATTTTTATTGGGAGTGGATGATAAAAGCATTCTTTGGTTCCAGACCCGAGTCATAAAAATCCAGAAGCACGGGCCGCGAACTGGCTTTATACCTCAGGCAGCGGGTTACCGTAAATTCGGCATCAGATTTCACCAGCGTTTTCAGCGCCACCACGACACGACACATGCACACGATCAGGCCGTGTTATACTTTAACTATGTGCACATGTTATGGAGTCACAATGAGGCTACAGAGGGAGTCTGGAGAGTGGAGCATCACAAAGATCTGGACGGCTTTAAACTTGTGAGAGCGGCCGGAGTCCAAACCGGGTCGCTGCAGGTTTGCCCGTATTTAGAGCATTTTTCTTACCCACTGTGAGCTGCTGTAACAAAGTGACTTTCCCTGTTGTGGATCAATAAAGTCCATCTTATCCTTTCTTCTGGAAACTCGTGGGAGAAAACACAAGCAGGCTGAGCTGAGCACAGTTCCTCTGGTCTCCCGCGTGGTGTTTTTAAGAGCTCTGACATGTAGAAGCCACTACGTGCATGCTGCCGTTACTCTGTAAAGACACCTAACAGTCCATTTGGACTTCAAGCTTCGTGGCTCGCCCTGCACCGGTGATAAAAGCTGCATCCCAATAAACTGATCGATGCCGCCTGCAGACCACACAACCTTCCGGATCATCACATTTCTAATCACAAATGGATCCGCCTTAAGACTTACAATCTGTTTGGATTCCAGGATGGAGCGGGACTTTCTGGTCAACGGAGCCTCGAAGGTCTTAACTGTAACAACCTCCACCACAGAACTGTTGCCGTAGAGACCATAAACATCCTGTCCGAACTGCAGAGAAAGACACAAGTAAGATTATACACACACACAAAGAGGTTCGATTAAAATATGATTCTGTTAAGGAGAGTTGCCTCCGTACTTTCTGCAGGACAGAGGCAAGAATGGCGGTGGCGTCGCGGTACTGAGGAGAGTCTTGGCCGTAGAGCCTGCTGAGCTCCTCCAGGCCGGACAGCTCCAACGAGTACAGGTCAGGAGAGTGGTCCTTCGCCAGATGCCTGTGTCTCTGCAGCTACAAGAACAAAACAAGACACCTGAGTCACACTGCAAAGGATATCTTCATGTTCAGGACAGACTTTCAGTGGATCTGGGTAACTTACCAGAGCTGTGATATCATGCAGCACTTGGACTTCTGACAGGAAGAGCAAATCAGCCTAGGACGCAAAACAAGTGAAGAAGTAAGAAAATATGTGACAGAAAAAGCCAGTCTGGAGTCTGTTACTATGTCACTGTTTGAAACTGACCTCAGCGCTCCTGCTGAGGGAGTTGAGCGGCAGTGACGCCAGCACGGAGCCGTCCTGGGACAGACGGGCACGGATCTGCTGAAGAGTGACCGGCAGGTCCTCGAACACAGCGTTGGCCTTGCCCAGCATGTACAACCTCTGAGAGAGACGACGGGGAAAATATTAACAGACGAGCATCTTAAAAGAAAGTGACGTCCTCGTTCAGGCTCGGTATATTTTCTTTACCTCCTCGCTGGGGGCCAGCTGCAGCACTACAGGGGTGTCCTCAGCAAACAGAGAGTGGACCGTCTCTGCAACGCTATCCATGGTGAAGGGGACGGGCTGCAAGGAAGAAGAAGAAGACCCGGTGAATAATTAAGCCAAATCAGACCGCAGACTTCAGGAGTTAAATCTGATGTCCAACGCATCATCGTAACCATGACTCACATTCTCCAAGGGGTATGAGGCCACACTCTGAGGCAGGGCCAGGCTATCGACCCCTCTCACTACCACCAGCACGTTAGCTCGGGGACGCTGGAACAAAGGACCAGCCTTAAGGCCGGGCCAGGCCAAATCCTGCACAAAGGACACAACACTGACATGTCAGCGAGATGATACAGCAAATAAAAACCTAAACTGGAGTTGTATCAGGCATAAGTTAATTAAATATTCTCTCTCTTTTAGCTCCGTTTCTTTCTCCTAAAGGTAGATGTCTCAGCGTAATGTCTTTATCTTAAAAACAATGCTATGAAAGTGATGAGATCAAAATAGTCACATTTCAGAACAGAAAGCCAGACAGCTAAACAACGAGCTGAAACTTAATATAAAGCTCCATTCAATTGTTTCCACATTGCTTCCTGATGCACTGTCGTTCTAAAAATAGAAGTGATAAATATCGCAGCACCTCCTGAACAGAGAAGCCCATGGTTAGAGCCACCAGGTCTGGGATCTTCTCTCCAGAAACAGGCCAGTCTCCTTTCTGGAAGCCCACAAACTCTGGAGACTGCAGCACTGTTAGACGGTCTCCATGGACACCTGGAAAACAAGTGGAAGAGAATAAAGTGACAGTACGAAAGAGTCTGCTTTAAATCACCATCTGTCTGCTGCTGAGTCAACTTCTGGGAGGAAATTTCTGAAGTGTGTAACATCACAGACTCGTGGCTGAATGAACTCACTGGGAACTACGACACACAGCAAAGGAAGCATCCACGGAGCACAGGCTGGAGTCTAAACCCGGTCGCTGTATGTGGGGACATCACTCGACCAGCTGAGCCGCCAGGACACCGACATTTATTTATAGAGTATTTTTCTGCCACTGTGACAAGTGGGTTTCTTCAGAATAGCTGTCATGGGGTCTCTGAGCTGGGACTATCTTACAGTGTGAGGTAATAATGCGTAAACAAGAACAACTGGCTTTGCTTACCTATATAACGTCCTTAAGTCTATATATGTTTGAACTAAGAGAGCAAAGTGAATCAAGTTCCTTGTGTGTGCACACATACCCGGCGAATTAAAGTGATCCTGACTCTGATGTAATGAAATCACGTGACTACAGATGTACAGACTGAGCATTTAGTCAACAAACATCACTGACAGTCTCTGTTCCCTTCTTCGGCTGCTGTTTGGCAATAATGGAAAGTCAGACCTCTGACTGACGGCAGATGGACTCGCTGTGGTGTCGGAAAGGAGGATGCTTCAGCCAGATGCTCCACAGAGAGACACAACAAGTCTTTCCTACCTGTGAGCATCAGTCTGTACAACTCACTCCAAGTCAAGTCCAGTAGCTACTGAACTGGTTTGTGCAATACATCAGTGCAATCTTCCTCACATGCATACTGCACTTTAAATAATCAGTGTATTCTCTGTACAGCCTCTTAAAGACTAAATTCTTTAGAAGGTTTTAGATTTACATATTGCACAGTTCACTGTTACTGTTTTTTATTTTATCGTCACTGCTTTTATCTTACTGTTATTTATACCTGTGTATATAGTGTTAAAATGGATATACTGGGGTGGTCAGTAGCGTAGTGGGTTAAGCGGCCGCCCCGTGTGTGGAGGCTATAGTCCTCGCTGCAGCTGGCCCCGGTTCGGACAGCTAATTTACTGCGTGTCACTCCCCCTCTCTTTGCTTCCTTTCTATCTTCAGCTGTCCTAACAATAAAGGCATAAAAGGCCAACAAAATAATCTTAAAAAAAGGATATTACAGGTGTATATAGATATATTATAGGTGTATATAGATATATTATAGGTGTATATAGATATTTACAGTAGAGATATTATAGTGTCTAGATAGTTAGATATATTACAGGTATATATATATATAGCTTGTAATATAGATATATTATAGGTATATATATTATAGGTGTATATAGATATATTATAGGTAGATATATATAGGTGTATATAGAATATTATAGGTAGATATATTATAGGTGTATATAGATTATATAGGTAGATATATACAGGTGTATATAGATATATAGGTAGATAATTACAGGTGTATATAGATTATTATATTCAGTGTAATATAGATATATTATAAGTGTATATAGATATATTACAGGTGTATATAGATATATATAGGTGTATATAGATATATTAAGGTGTATATAGATATATATAGGTGTAATAGATATATATGGTGTATATAGATATATGATAGGTGTATATAGATATATTATAGGTAGATATATTATAGTTGTAAGTAGATATAGTATAGTGTATATGAGAATATTATAGGTAATATATTATAGGTGTATATAGATATATTATAGGTGTATATAGATATATAATAGTTGTATATAGATATATTATAGTGTATATAGATAATTATAGGTATATAGATATATGAATAGGTGTTATAGAGTTAATTACGGTGTATAGTGTTAAGTTTTTTCTTGTTTGGGGGCTGCAGTAACAAAAACTTTTATTTCCCTGCAGGGATTAATAAAGTATTCCTGATTGTGAAGTGAGGAGCTGTGTCACGTGTGTCACTGTACTGATATAATTAACTCTCTCACACACACACACACACACACACACACACACACACACACGACCTCGTGACACAGACGTGATGATTAAAGAGGAAGCAGCAGCTGTCACATGACAGGCCGGCGTTACATGAGTAACTAACGAGGAGGAAGATAAATAAATGAACATTTTCACAATAATTTAACATGAATGTGAACTCTGTAAACTCTGTAAACTCTGTAAACTCTGTGAACTCTTTATAAACATTTCCAACAAACTGTCACATGATCAGCTGCCTCTAGTGCTAACGCCGAGCTAACCTGTGTTCAGCTCGCTTGTTGTTCACTTCACTGACCGGACACCATCATTACTCATCATATATTCATGTTACGGTATAATAAATATAATAAATAATATAATAAATAACAATAAACTGCGTCACCTCTCGTCAGAGAGCTAAACGCCGAGCTAGCCCGAGCTAACCTCAGCGGAGTTACCGTACTGCAGGCGGATTCCCGCCGTTTTCTTCTGTGTTTGCTGACATTTATCTGCGTTTTAATAAAGTCAGAGGTCACCGGGAGTCGGTGCTCGGTTCTTACCGGTGTTGAGGGCGAAGCAGAGGAGAAACACGGCGGAGAAAACAGCCTCCATCCTTCCGCAGCCTGACAGCGACATCTTTCTCCTTCAGAGCGGGGATCAGCTGACACGACGCCGCGACGTCACGACGTCACGACGCACCACGGGACAGTGTGACGCAGCCACGCTACAACGGACTGTTTACGTCATTTAACTTAACATTTAACAACTGTAATTTATCTATTTAACTTCATATGTAAGTGCATATTATTTTATTATTTTATTTTATTATTTTCTTTATTTTTATTCAAACATGGTCAATCACTTTCTGCAGCTTTTTTTTTTGCAGTTGTTGCACATTATTTAACTGTAAATTGGATTAGATTAGATTAGATTTACTTTATTCATCATCACCACGGAGAAATTTACTTGTTACAGCAGCGGAGGAAAGTGTAGCACACACTACAGAGTTAGAAAAACAAAAACAATAAACAAACAGAAATATCTCTAACCTACAATAAACACGAAAAACAATCAACCTTCAAAACCGACAAGTACTGAGGATAAAAGTGGCATCATTTATAAAAAGAGTGTTGTAATGTAAAGTGACCATAGTGTGAGAAATAAAGAAAGTGACCATGATACAAATAATAATATTATTGAAGAGTAGTGACCATAATATATAAATAATATTACAAAAGTGACCATGAAATAAATGATAACCGCAAGGTATAAATGAAATAAAATAGAAAAAAATTGAAGAATTAAAGGTCCAGTGTGTAGAATTTAGTTGTATCTAAACCTCAAGGAGCAGTTCAAACGCCAAAAAAACTCAGTTCAGTTTGGGGATCGGTGCCCTGAAACAGCCTAAACTCCAACTCCAAAGCTTTCAGCTGTTTTGCTCGACCTTTCCTGCAACCAAACTTCTTTCTGGAGCATGTTAATGACGCAGAAAAGCTCTATGAACCACACACTGACACAGAAACAATCATTTGTAGCTCTGCTTCCTATCATTGAGGTGTAATTCACTGAAAATTAGGAGGAAAAAAACTTTTTACAGTACTGTTCGGTGTAATCTTGTGTAATATGTACGCCTCACAGATATTTACAGCAATTTTTACTTACCTAGATGTCCATTTATTACGTATAATAGCTGGCTATTAGAGGCTTATGTTCAGTGCCTTTATCTCTAAAATTACATCCTGCTGTTCAGTAACGAGGCTGAACATGACCCCTCCTGCTCAGGACTGAACTTTATGACTTCGATGTTTGGGCCGAACTCTGTCTGACAGCCTCTCGTCACTCCATGACCTTTACCTGAATATGTGAAATGGGTCATTCACTGTACACATCCTCAGTCATCTTCCCAGCATGAATATAAGTGTTAATGATGATTCTAGTGTGCGCTCTGTCTCTCTTTCTTCAGACGACGTCTCCAGGGTTTTATTTATGGCCTGAGGAGCTGGATTGCTCATGTTCCTCTCTAAAGCTCCATTGTCAGCTTGTGGATCAACCAACCCCCCTCACACACACACACACACAAACACACACACCCTGAATTTGGCCCTCACTACTGGCAGCTTGCCACAAATCTCTTTGCACCCACTCTGCAGAGATAGGCCACTTGGGAATTCAGTTTACAGTCTATCTGCCTCGTGCCTCCTTCACTTCACTCGTCGTCCAGATCTTCGTGGTGACACGCGGCTGCTCCTTTAGTCTTTCCTGCAGAGTCTCTAAGACTGACGTGTTTTTCAGTCTTTCACAGTGTGATTGTGCTCGCTCACGTGAACAGAGATCAAACGTTGCCCACCTCTCACTCTCTGTCTGACTGTGACCCTCTTCCTGTCTAAGGTCGTACACAGAGCTCCAAATATCAACCAGTGCTCCTCTAACTGGAATACTACCTGGCTCCAGGTGTTTTACCATCTTAAATCAGGCTGTCTCTTAAATAAATAAGCCTGTCCATAATCTGCATTTTTTATTTGAAAAACTTTGCCCCTAATTCCCCACCATTAACTAACAGGAGCCCCCGACACAGGTGTTACGAATGATGCTAATTAAAAGTTCAGTTCCATTCAGGTCAAGCAGAGTCAGGGTGCTGCTGTGGTGCAAGTCTCTGCTGCACTAAATGGAACTGAACCGTAATTATTAAACAACCGAGTTGACCCGACTGGAAAGGAAACTCAGTGCAGACAATGAAACATGCACTTGGGGTCAAATCTTAGTGACCATACTAATATTTAGTAGCTTGCAAGGACAAAAAACAAACACCACCACCATCTCATGATTCAGTCCTGAAGGTCCGTTAAATTCTCCATATCCAGTAACAGTTTCTGCACAGTGGAGGGCGCTGCACACCACGAGCTTCTCAGCACAGAGCGCAGTGTGGGGGAGTTGGCGGTTTCTGGTGATGGCTGCAGCAATAAATTGACTGACGCCTACAATACAGAAATATTCCAAGAGATGGCAATATAGGATTGAGTTGTTCGGGAGTGGCAGCAGACAATAATTAGTACCAATTAAATTCATGCACGGACAAATAAAATAAATAAAAGCACACGACACGTCTCCTCTTGCAGTTTGTATATTTATTTTAAAGCAACTTCTTTTGTAAAATATAAATACAAATTATGAGATATTTTAATTACAAAGTTAAAACAAAAATGAACACACCAAAAAATTACTTTACTGCAGTCGCCTCCCTGTTATATACAAGCTCTGTGCCGAAGGGTGAATATCAACATTATCTTAAAACTTTATTATACAAACAATTTTTTGTAGTTTTGCGGGTTAAATTACAGTTACTAAACAGGAAGCGAGAATTTCAAAATAAAAAGAGAGATACAATAAAGAGTCGCTCCTGAGGCTCAAGCCAGCGCTAAAGTCTGGGGAGAAAAAAAACAAAAAAACAGGACATCATGTGCTTCCTATAAACACAAATACCACATTCAATAGCACAGTCTCAGTACTATCCTGTACAGCTACACACGGGCACAGCGTGCCGTGCACTCCGCTCGCACGTCTCATCTAATTGCTGACAACATGACAACGCTCTGTTGTCATATAAAATCTTTCAGGGGAGTCATGAGCAACATCCGAAAGAAAGAAAATCTGATATTTTTATATATCTATATATATATATATATATTTTTATTTATTTATTTATACATACATATATTAATTTATAAAAATAAGACCATTATTAAGTCTATCGAGTCACAAATTAATTGATCCTCAGTTAACGGAAAGTTAAACGTTTCAGCAGCCCAGTCAGCCAGCAGGTCAGTCCGTCTGTACAGTGCTGGTCCAGAGCAGGTCCTAAGCGTGGGGACAAAGGTCAGGCTAAGGCATATCATCATAACCTCGGGCTGGTTCTAAAGCAAACTGCAGTCGGTTTGGATCAAAGTCCAGGTTTAGTGGCTTCAGCGGGCGCAGGGGTCAGGATGAGCCCAACTTGCCGTTAGCCTTGATTCTGTCCTTCAGTTTGTCTGCTGGGTGATCCCAGTGGTCGTCCAAACACTCCAGTGTGGAGCCCAGAAGGGCGGCCAGCTCGGCGCTGTCTTCCACCAGGTCCAACAGGTCCTTGCTGTCCGGGTGGAAGCCCTCCAGCTCCTCCGGGCAGGAGAAGAGCTGCGACAGGGAGGCCTGCCGGTAAAACTCCGCCTCGGCCACGGTCACCACCTCCATGTGGGGGAAGGTCTGTCGGAAGCCGCGGGCGGACATGCGCAGTCGACGGAGCACGTCGGACAGAAGCAGCCAGTTTCTCGGCCTGGAAGAAGGAAGCGGATGTTTAGGAACGAGGAGGGGGAAAAAAACACGAAACAAGAAGTGTGCGTGCTCCTCAGACTGAAGCTCACCCCTGGGAGAGAGACACCTGGATGTTGTAGCAAGGCAGCAGAGGTCGGTCAGAGAACTCGAACTCAAACACCTCCTTCTTATCCTCCTCGTCCTCTGGGCCCGGAGGGTCAGCGAGGATGTCATAGACACCGCCTTCTTCGCTCGACTCTGAGAGACACACGGGAAAAAGAATAACTGTGAGCATCCAAAGGATCAGAAGAGACGACAGCGAAGACTGGAGCGTGTTGATCAGTACTCACCACACACAGCGCTGCCATAGAATTCCCAATAAAGCCCCGGGTCGTCATCTGAGCGGCCCTGAAGGTCAGCAAAATAATCTATGGAGAGAGAAGAGGAGCGAAGCCTGTTATTCAAGAGCCGGAGGGCCCCGGGGACAGGCATGAGGCAAATACAATTGCCCTTTAAGACTACAGCAGAAAAATGGATAAAGAGCACGGTAAAAGAGAAGAGGAGGAGGAGGAGGAGGAGGAGGAGGAGGAGGGGCGGCGTCGAGAGAGAAAAGAGAAACAAACAGAGCAAATGTTTTGGGGGAGGAAGAGCGAGGAGGGAGGGAGGGAGCGCTGATGGTCAGGGGCCAGCGGCTGTACCACGGGGGAGGAGAGCGACTGTCTCCGCTGGGTTAGAGCTGGCTCAGTTCAGAGCAGAGAGGGCGCCAGGAATCAAACAAGAACCACACACAGTCGCCGAGCGTGCACACACACACACACACGCACACACTCTCTGGAAACAAACAAGCAGAGCAGCGAGAGCTGAAAGTGTGTATTTGGCACACGCGCACACACACACACACATTCAGAGTGAGAGCTGGGCTTTGTGCCAGTGCTGAGGCGTGGGGCGTCTGGCGTGTGTTTGGAGGGATTAACGGCCTCCAGATGAGTGGGACCAGGTGGAGGGAGGGCAGCAATCGCTCGCTCTCGCTCATTTCCTCCGGTGCTCCATCTCCCGCTCTCTCTCTCTCTCTCCTCGCTCTGTCAATCTAGCAGCCATTGATCTCTCCGTCCGCGCTCTCTTCAGAATTCAGCACCATCTTTTCCGAGCCGTCTGCGTGGAAAATCTCCCTCGCCCTCTCTGCCGACGTGTGAACTTACACCTGTTCATTTCCACCATCATCTCCCCGCGTCTCATCTCCTTTCCTCAATCCTCGCTCGTGTGTCTCAGATCAGTTTAACCAGTCGCACGTCCGTGTAATATTAAGCAGCTGGCTGCACGGGGGAAGTGAGTGCATGTGTGTGTGTGCACTTTCCATTTCCTCTACCGTCGTCTCGCTCGACTACAAACATCCAGGCGAGCTCACCACCAACGCACGCACACACACACTCCCCACAAACGCCAGACGACGTTCGAAAAAAAAAAAAAAGACAGTCAGGCGCTCACACGCACGCATACAAAAGCAGATCTCCAGCCAGAACGAAGCCCATTTCCACACGTACGCTGAGCAAACACAGTTGGCGTTGCTAAGTAACCAGATAGAGGAGCTCAGAGGCAGCAGCACGCCACCCCGGCGGGGCTGAGACTCCCTGTCTAACAGGTGGTCGAGGGAGGGAGGGAGAGAGGAGGTGGAGGAGGGGAAACGGGATGACAGAGCTGGACACGTCTCTTGGCGGCGGCGGTGGAGGGTTGGAGGAGGATTTTTTACAGAGAGGAACTTGCACCAACAGGTTGCACAGAGGTCAGAGCGTTGAAAGAACAGCAAACAGTGAATGAGCCAAGACCGGGGCATTTGGGAGCTGGGCTGCTGCCAAATCCTTTCAACAATTTACCCTTGCCCCACCTCGATCTGCAGCCTCTGGTGTAAAAAAAAAAAACTCCTTCATCTCCTCGGGTTTTAATTTATTTCTCTTCTAGCGTTTGGGATTTTATGATTTGTGGTCAAAGCCGCGTTAATATTCAAACCTCCAAACTTTCTACAATCAGTTAAATGCACACCACTAATGTAATGTACAATTTCAGGGCCATAAAAACATTCATTTCAAATCAGGGAACACCAAGGTCACGTCCTCTGTGTTCCATTGTCTGGGGGATTTGGTGGTTTTAGTGGCCCGTGGTGCAATTCACTGATTTTTAAATGAACGTGTAGCGTTCGCTAATAAAGCAGCGCTGCCTGCGAGTCTTTTTCCATCCTCACAAAAGCTTATCCATAAAAGATGTGTGTGTGTGTGTGCGTGCTGCTTCGGAGCATTTTTCCTGATTCATGGATAATTAAACATCGACATTACGTCAGATTGACAGTCCTCGCTTTTTTTGGGGGCCAGGAAATGACGTGATTCCACTGATCAAACCAGAGATCTGAGCTCTTACCGGTGAGGAAGCGTTCCATACTGTCGCTGTGGGTCATCTTGAGCAGGCCGCGGCCGGAATACGTGGCCAGGGTGGGGTCAGCGCCGTAGGACAGCAGGATTCGCACCACGTCCAGGTGGTCGTTCTCCACAGCATCGTGAATCGGTCTAAAAGATGCAATAACATTTGATTAACAACAGAAACACACCGTCTCCTGCAGAAAGTCGTTCAGTCAACTCTCGTGTGCCATAACTTGCTAAAATTCAATTCATACATTTACAGCTCTCAGCGATGGTCACATGCACTGTCACAGAATCTGTTAATGGTTTAATAAAAGCTAAAATCGCTGCTCAAAGCACCTTTCAGACCCGTGCACAGACTCATAGAACAGACCCCCCACTGTATATTTTAATAACACGGCGATGAGAGCGCTAACCTTTGTTGGAACTGCAGCTAATCTGTCAAATCACTGAGCTCGACTTGAGGACGTGTGGAAAAAAAAAACCTGCGTCCGTGCACGCATGTGAACGAGCAGGTCTGTTTACCTGGTGCCGTCCTGCGCGCTGCAGTTGATGTCGGCTCCGTAGTCCAGCAGGTGTTGGACTATGCTGAGCCAGCCGCGGGCGCACGCCTCGTGGAGAGCGCAGTAACCGGCGTAGTCTCTGTGATTCACCTCGCACACTCTGTTCTCCAGACAGTACAGCACCACCTCCTGAGGACGGCCAACAAAGAAGGGAGAGAGCTGGGCTTTAGTGTGAGTAACAAAACAAGAGCATAGCACGAGTCAGACGGAGGAGACACATACGCAAACAGTCCTTCCCTTTTACAGTTCCTGTGGGAGAGAAATTAGGGAAAGGAGGAACTGAGTGTGTGCCTGTGCTGGACAAACACACACACACTCACAGAAATGCTCCATAATACTAGAGCAAGCGCCAAAACACAGAGGAGACCAAGTGTGACTCAACTGTATTTAGCCTGCCAGATCCTGCTTGTGCACATAAGAGTGTGTGTGTGTGTGTGTGTGTGTGTGAGAATGTGAGTGCCACGGTTGGGCCGAGACGCCACTGTGGCAGCCAGTAACGATGGCTGGGCCTCTCTCTCTCTGAACACGGCGTAAATGGAAGCAGAACAAAGAGATTTGATAGAGGCGTTCGAGAGCTGGAAGCGTCTCCTCCGGTCTCGGGCTGTGACAGTTGGGCATCCAGCACTAAGTAGTCAGACTGGTTTTTTATTGGAGTCTGCCGGAGAGAGAGAGAGAGAGAGAGAGAGATGGGGGAGCAGCCGGGCAATGTGTGTCGACGCGAGGCCTGTCCAAATCAGACAAGTGTGTGTTTAAACTCGAGCGTGCAGATGAATCTGCAGGCAGGAAACACCTCGTTTTATAGATTTTATATGTATTTTTAGACATGTGTGCGACTGCAATGCTTCCAGACACACTCGAACTCTAACCGTCCTGTGCCGAGGGGAAGGAAAGCTGCTCATTTGAACCTGGGGAATGACTCCAAACTTCCATTTCTATGCTAATTCAACCCTGCCGTCAAGTCCAAGTGTTTATCTCCCTCTTCCACTCTCTCTCTCTCGCTCTCTCTCTCTTTCAGCACCGGGGTGGATGAAGGGAGGAAGAGGAAAGTCAGGCGACGGAGAGAAAACAGACCGACGGAGAAGAAGAAGAAGAAGTGAGGAGAGGAAACACAGACACACACACACACACACACACACACACACACACACGCCGCCCGACAACAGATGACAGATTAATGAATCTGTGGGATGATCTTGCCGGGGCTGTCCTCTGGGCTGCAGCTGATAATAACGAGAGATGAGTGGTAGTGTTAGTGCGAGGGAGCGATGAGGCGGAAAAGGGAGAGAGGAGAAGAAGTGAGCAAGGAGAGAGAGAGAGAGAGAGAGAGAGAAACGAAGGGTGGTGGTGGTGGTGGTGGTGGTGGTGGAGGGGGACAAAGCTCCAACTGGTTTCCGCTCGCTGCCAACACTGTTTGCCTGCTGGAGAGAGATTCAGGAGCGCTGTGCCGAAGCTCCCCTCTGGGGGATTCCACTCGCTCAGTGTGTGTGTGTGTGTTAGAGAGACTGACGGGTAGAGAGTGGTGATATGCAGATTGCCTGTGTGTGCATGTGTGTGTGTGTGTGTGTGTGTGTGTTTCGTGCCGCTGAAGACTATTTGTGTGTGGCTGTGGAGGAGGCGTAGCGCTAAACCTCCGAAGCCGTGTTTAATATCGCTGGGAGAGAGCGAGGAGCTTAGCACGAGAGCCCCGGCTTCCCGCCACACACACATGCACACACACACACACACACACCTCCGCAGTAAAATGAGACACCGCCTCCCTCCCTCCCCTCCTTGCCTCCCCCCCTCTCCTCCCTCCGTCCTCTAATCTCCCTCTCTAGAATGCTTCCCTGCGCTCGCCTGCAATCAATGCATCACTCAGACATTTAACCCCTTGCAGAGCTGCCGTGTATGCTCCTCACATACAACAGATGTGTGTGTGTGTCTGTGTTATGCGCGCGTGTGTGTGCGTGTGTGCTTGTTTGTATATAAATACGTATCACACGGAGCAGGTGATGCATGAGTGGCTTTCCCTCCGTGATGAACAGCCAGGAAAGGTGCATGCCTAAACAAGTGAAGAGCGTGGATATTTGCATGCGAGCTGGAGGGAGCCTGAAAATTTAGCCTCTAATTAACTATCTGAGATCATCAGCCGCACACTGACACACACACACACACACACACACTGACACACGCTCACGATAAACGCCTCCAGTCTCAACCAATAATAACCTCATCAGCTACAACAGTCGTCTGTCGTACAAGACAGTGACTTTGCAAAAGCTGCCGTTGTTGCTCAAACGCTACCAAGCCGCAATCTCTGCGGCAAAGAACTGTAATACCTCTAACGTCCACTCGAGGCTGGCTCCAGAAGTGAGTCAGTCTCCATAAGTCCCCATGTTAGACAGCAGAAATAAACATGTTTACAGCCTGGTACAAAAACAGTTTTGGTCTCTGTAGCTAATTTCCCCGTTCATGACAACTGTACTGAGGGTGAATTTATATACAACTCACCTGTTCACATTATATTAAGGCTTAAAGTTATGCAGGATTAAGAGCGTGGACGCTCTGATTGACAGGTGGGTGTCGTTACAGGTGGCTTGTTTGAGCTTCCTGGCATCATTTGAACCAGCGATCCACGTCTTTGCCGATTTTTAGATGAGCCGAGGCAGCCACCAGCAGATTTGGAGCCACAAAACAGATCTCGGGTGGCGTCACACGTACACCGTCCATTCAGTAAGTACAGCCATAACAGCTCAGTCGCTAACACCAATAATAAATGGGAATGTATTTGCATCATCCGTCGGCTGCAGGTCGTGTCACGCTGCATTTTTAAACTACAGAACGCGAGTGTGAAATTCAGTGAGAAGATTCTGGGCGATCCACGACACGCTCGGGCGAACGGCGCAAGATTTAAAGTTTTCAGTCCAGAATTTGTAGATGTCGGTCTGACTGGGCGCTCAAGACGCAATCTTTTCGCAGTTTTTTTCTCTTTGCTTTTGGGATCATAAGACGGAAAATCAGAAGTGATTCATGCGGGGAGAATAAATGACAGATTGCACCTTTATCTGAGCTTTCAATGGGGCAGAGCACGGAGGGGCCCCCGAGTCGCCGGCATGAAGAGAGAGAGAGGGAGGTGGGGGGGGATGAAGACATCCGCAGAATCTCTCCTCATTACCATTTCAAATGCTCGGAGAGGAGCGAGGCAGACGAGGGAGGGCGAGAGAATGAAAGAGGGGGAGCGGAGGAAGAAAGAGAAGAGTGGGCTTTCGTGTGCAGAGGCACGGATCGCGAAACTAAACGAACATGAAATATGCACGGTGTCAGCCGGCCATCGGAAAAAACACGAGAGCGTGTGTGTGCGTGTGTGTGAGAGAGTGTGTGTGTGTGTGTGTGTGTGTGTGTGTGTGTGCATGACGTGATTCTGCATCCTGCATGTGCAGGTCTCTACACGAGAAAACGCCTGTGCGTGTGCTGCTTGCAGGGTAACAAACTGTGTGAGCCTGTGCGTGTGTCTGTGTGTGTGTGTGTGTGTGTGTGTGCATGAGGTGATTCTGAATTTGCATGTGCAGGTTTGTGTGTGTGTGTGTGTGTGTGTGCGACAGCAGCAAGCGTGGAGAGAGTCGTTGCTCTGTGCAGCATATGGAGAAAGACACACGTCAGGATGCCTGTGCATGTGCTTATTGGGTCATAACGGGTGTTTCACTGTGTGTGTGTGTGTGTGCGCTCGTAATCAGCATTCGAGCTGTGTGTGTGTGTGTGTGTGTGTGTGTGCGCCTCTGTCTCTCAGGCCCTCATATCTCTCTGCCTGTGTGTGATAAGCCCAGAGCTTGCGGCGCTAAAACACCAGCGTGAGACAAGCGCTCTGTGCGTCTACGGGCTTGTATGCAAGTGTGTGTGTGTGCATAAATTGGTGTGTGTCTCTGTGCACGCTTGTGTGTGTGTGTGTGTGTGTGTGTGGGAGCCCCAGGGGTCTGCCCCAGGCTTATCACACACAGGCAGTGAGAGACGAGCTTCCTGAGAGAGAGAGAAGGGAGGGAAAAGAAGAGGGGGAGAGAAGGGGAAGGCGGGGGTGTTGTTTGCGCAGCGGTCAGCGCCTTGTTTGTGTAGTCTCAGGTTTTCTCCTCCCTCCTCCCTCTTTTTCCCTCTCGACACGCGGAGAGCAGGAAGGGAAAAATGTGAAGGGGGGATAAAAAAAAAAAAAGGAGGAGGAGGAGGAGGAGAGGGAGGGAGGGAAAAAAACGTTCGAGAGAGACGCATAAATCAGAGAGACGAGCCAGCTTCTCTCCAGCACGGCTGACTGAACCCTGCTGCTGCTGCTGCGCTGCACCCTGTGTGTGTGTGTGTGTGTGTGCGTCAGAGTGTGTGTGTGCGTCAGAGTGTGTGTGTGTGAGCGAGCGAGCGAGGGAGAAAAACAGCCGCCGCCACTGCTAACCACAGTCACCACGGCACATTAGAGGGCCATTAGAACGCGATTATACTCCCAGTGCTTACCTCTCATTCACACTCTTGCTCTCTCTCCCCACTCCGACTTGCACACACACACACACACACACACACACACACACACACCTCATCATCATAAATGTGTACAACAAACACACACACACACACATGCACGCACGCACAACCATAAAGCAACCGGTTAATGAGCAACAAAAGATACCCACACCTATTTACAGTTCTGTGAAGATACCTCTGCCGGTGATAAAAATGATCACACACACAAACAAAGACAAGTGAGAGACAGCGTGGACACACACACACACACACACACAATGTGCAGCAGCTCAAGTGGCATTCAAACCACTCGGATCAATAAATCAATTTGTAAAATCTGTCAACAAGGGAGGAGGAGAGAGGAACAAAAACACGAGGAGAGGGGTGGGGAGGATGAGGGAGAACGAGACGGCGGGCCATCCAACTTTAATTAAAAGCTTTCGCAGGCGATGATGGGAGTGGAGAGAGATTCGGCAGAATACACACTCGCTCCGTCTCGTGCGTGCGAGGATCTGGTTCAGGAGCGAACGATCGGCAGCTACACACAAAGAAAGAAAGACGGGAGGAGAGGAAGAGAAAAAAAAAACTTCCGATGCTAGAGAGAGAGAGAGAGAGGCAGCGAGCATCCGTCTCCGTATAATGATCCCACCGATCCCTCATGCTCGTGTGTGTGTGTGTGTGTGTGTCACACTTCGCCTCACGGAAAATTAATGAGATGTGAGTGCGGAGCGAGGCGAGAGGAGGGGAGGGAGTGTGTGTGCATGTGTGTGTGCTCGCCGGAGGAGGAGGAGGAGGAGGAGGAGGAGGAGGAGGAGGAGGGGTGCCAACGACAATCTGAGTCACAAAGAGAGGAAGAGAAAGAGTGCTGAGAGGAAAGAGGGGGGAGGGAGAGAGAGCGGAAACCTGAGAGAGAACGAGAGTAGCGGGCAAGAAGAGAGAGAGAGAGAGAGAGAGAAAAAAAAGATGGAGTACGGCGAGAACAAAGCGTGAGTAATGGTGAAATAGAAGAAAATGATACAAAACGCAAAAAAAGAGGGGAGGTGGAGACGGATGATAGATGCAAGAGGAGAGCTCGAGTCACAGACGGGAACAAAGTAAGGGGGAGAAAATGAGCTCAATTTGAGGAGAGAGAGTGAAGATCCGGAGGAGACGAAGTGTTAAGAGTGTAAAAAAAACGAAGATAAGGAGAGAGGAGGATGAGCGCAAGCCTATTACCTCGTAGCCGAGCCGTGCGGCTCTCTGGAGCAGAGTCTCCCCGGCGTTCTTGTTCACGATCAGCCGACGAGCCTCCGGCGGGATCGGGCGCACCGTGGGGAGCTCGGCAGGGGGGGTCCTGTGCAGCCCAGCGACCGCTGCTGCAGCCGCCGCCGCCGCCGCCGCTGCAGACGCCTCTGGTGGGACGCCACCGCCGCACACTCTGCTGTTGGCCTGGGGCTGCAGGCAGGGCGGACAGAGCGCGGCGGGGGAGCAGGGCTTGACCGGAGAGCAGGGATAATGATTAGGAGAGGCGGCTCCCTTCCTCGGAGCGCCACGCTGCTCGCTCAGCTGAGGAGAGAGGGAGAGGAGAGTGTTAGAGAGCGCACACACACACACACATACAGGGACACTCAAGGGCACATGGAAACTACACACACACACACACACACACACACACACGCTTAGTTTTAATTTGACAGATGCAGCCGAAGAGTGACACGAAAGTGAGAGGAGTGAGAGGGGGAATGATTTCCAGCAAAGGGCCACAGGTCGGACTTGAACCTGTGTACCTCTGTACACGTGACGCCCTGAGATTACGGAACCACTAACTGTTTTTTAACAAATAAATAAAGAGGCGTACATGAAACATGTAATAATAATATGTGCCATCCTCTGTGGCTCTGAACTGAAGCCACAAACTGCAGTTCCTCTAACGTCCACCTGAGGCTGGCTCCAGAAGTGAGTCAGTCTCCATAAGTCCCCATGTTCACAGCAGAAATAAACATGTTTACAGCCTGGTACAAAAAACAGTTTTGGTCTCTGTAGCTAATTTCCCCGTTCATGACAACTGTACTGAGGGTGAATTTATATACAACTCACCTGTTCACATTATATTAAGGCTTAAAGTTATGCAGGATTAAGAGCGTGGACGCTTTGATTGACAGGTAGGTGTCCTCACAGATGGCTCATTAAGAGCAACCAGGCGTCATTCAGGTCCACCAATAAACTTTACCAATATTTAAATAATTGTTTCTCAAACTGTGGTACAACATGACCTTTTCTGTAGTGGTGAAATAAATTAATTTAAAACGATTATACTACAAAATATCTGATTAAAACAATAATTGAATTCATTTAAAATAAGTTTTGCATTTTTGGTTTCAGTATCAGCCGGACATGTGGTCATGTTTTTGCTCGTCGAGGGCGTACGGGAGCTAAAGTGTGACAAAGACAGAGTCCGTGATTCTAAAACTCTACAACGGGAAATATCTTCCCGAGAAATTAGCTCTAATGGAGAGTGTGATATGTTCTGAGGTGGTGCACGGTGCGAGAAGTCTGACAAACACTGATTCAGATTTACAGGGAGGTGGAAGAAGCGGCACAGCCAACATGGCGGCTGCTCAATCCGCAGATTTCTGAGCTTCAAAGCGGCGCTTCAGAAAACCCTGTGAGTCACCCAGTGTTTGTGCCGTCCGTTCATGTTTATTCTCTTACACGCCACCTACGTACAAGCTTCAGATGCAGACTGATTGTTCAGTTGGAACGTGTGTGTGTGTGTGTGTGTCAGAGTGTGTGTGTTTGTGTGCGAGTGTTGTGTATGGAAGACTGAAAAACACACACAGATTTCACACCAACTGTTCACGGCCCAAACACTGCAGGTTGGCACGCCACTTGTCTTTAACCGCTAAACCAACAGAGCCTTTGGAGCGCAACACACACACACACACACACACACGAGAGAGGGAGGGAGTTGACTGCCTCTGCTCGGTGTGTGTGTGTGTGTGTGTGTGTGTGTGTGTGTGTGTGTGTGTGTGAAGTGTGTGCCCTCTCAGTGGAATTCCATGTCGAAGCAGCTGTCAGGCTGAGGAGGAGCAGGGGAGGAGGCGGAAAACAACTAGCCTTTTTTTTTTTTTCCCCTCAATTTTCCCCTCCGTGCTCGTTTTTTCCCTCTCCGTCTTTTGAACTCGGGCGCTTCATACGCTCGACCAAGGCTGCCACATTCCTCGCTGTGTGAGTGTGAGTGAGTGAGGGAGTGTGTGTGTGTGTGTGTGTGTGTGTGTGCAGAGCGCTCAGTGCGATGTATAATTGCTCCAGGGTTTTGTTGTTATGTCAGGAATGCTCACAAACACACACACACACACACACAGTCAGAGTCTTGGCACACACACACACACACACAAAACAGCGCCGATGACACACGTTCGACAATTAAGGCCAGAGACAAACACACACATGCACGCAGGCAGGCGCTCCGTGGGGAGTCGCTAAGGGCACGGGGAAGTCAAAGCTCCAGCAGCCCTCTAAACATTGTAAACATACTTCCTTCCTCTCTCTCCTCTCTCCCAGCTGCATAATCAGAGGCGCCGACAGGCATACTGAAACAGACTGCGCTGCTGCAAAACATCCCAGACGCTCGTATCGCGGCCAGGCGCCCTATCAGCACTCACCTTGTCATCCTCAGCTGCTCCCAGATCAGCCACGCAACGCTGACCGGGGCTGTTAGGTGTGGCCTCTTTCCTCTTCTCCCGCTCTCGGTCCCTCTGGCTGGTGTGTTTGGTCTTGCACGGCCGCTTGCCCTTGGGTTTGTCCGTGTCACTATGGCGACGGGGCTTGAGGAGAGGAGGAGGAGGTGGTGGTGGTGGAGGAGGAGGAGGAGGGGCGCCGCCTCCTCCCGCGGACGGCGGCTGTGTTGGGGCCGGAGAGGGGGGGGAGCCCCTCCTGGGCTCCTTGAGGCCACGGTCACCTGAGAAGGGGCCCAGCGGTTGCGTCCTGTCCTTCAGTTGGCTGGGGGGGAGGGGAGACGCAGCTACTCCTGGAGCGAAAAGAGGGAGGAGGAGGAGGAGGAGAAGGAGGCAGCAGAGTGAGCAGGGCTGAGGATGGGAAGGTATTGCAAGGCCATCTCTCACCCTCTGTTGGTTTATTAATGAGCGCACAGAGCTGTCTGAGAGCGCAGCATGCCTGCTCGCTCAAGAAAATGAAAAAAAAAAAAAAAAAAAAGGAGGAACGCGCTCGCCGGCTCACATAAACACCCCTGTAGTGACTTGTGCGCACTCATTCACTGCAGCAAGGACACTGCGATGAGTAATCTCCTTAAACAAATGTGGCACTGTCTGGTTTCAGCCTCTTACGGCACATTTTTACACTGAAAAAAAACCTGCCCTTGAAACCGTAATGTCAAAACGCTGTTTAAGAACTAAATGGAAATACATTTCCTACTAAGTATTTCCAGCTACGCGGGAATGTGCTCCGGCTCGGATCTGTGGCAACTTTTTCGAACAAACGGTTCCAGTGTGACCGAGCAGTGAAGATCTACTTCTTCCAAACACGTAGCTGCGAAATCTGCATTATTAAAAAAAAGCAAATATCTAGATCAGTGTTTGGATTCGTCTGCTCTGGGCTCAGATAGGTGTAGATATAAAGGGCTCATTTTAAGACAATAAAAACAAAGATGCTTATTTTCAGGTTATTATACACTAATTATTAAAATATTTAATGAATATTATATTCCATTCCTGACACACTGGACCTCTAAACTGAGGACCAATGAGAAAGAAATTATATTTCTTGTTCCCACGAGCTTTAAAACAAACCTTTTAACCTTTTACAGTGTGATACTCTAGAAGTGAATGTGTTTTATCTGATTCGTGGAAATCGTGAATTATAATGAAACTCAGCCCTGACAGACATTCAGCAGAATAACCACATCCATTGTAAAAAAAAAAAAAAAAAAAAAAAACCCGGCTGTTGCCACGGTGATTTTATCTAAAAAAGGTGAAAGGAAACAGGGGGAAAAAAATAATAATAATTCAGCCGCCAACCCAAGGCCTGCGGTCTGTGCAGGAAACATAAAACCAAAATCTCCCCGGCTTGATTCACTTCCTTTAATCTCTCTCCTGTCTTTTGTTCCCTCCTTCATCTGCGCCTCAGTTTGGGCGCATGAATAAAGGGAAAGCCCTGGTTTAAATAAGTTACCCCACCACCACCACCTCGCTTTTCCTGTCACTGGTCATGAGGGGAAAAAAATTTAAAAATCACTGATCACACGTTAGTCACACTACACCTGCCCACGCCTATCTCCGCCAGCCACTTCCCCTCGTTTGCACTTTCATCGAGGCCGCTGCAGACCGGCGGAACAAAAAAGACCAAAACCACATGAGAGAGCGAGCGAGCGAGCGAGCGAGGCAGAGGAGGGGCGGCATTTTAGATTTTTTAATCCCCAGGTCCTATTTCTGATTTCTCAGCCTTTCCTCTGCTAAGAGGAAGTATCCCCTACCTCATTTCCTCTGCAACCTCCCCGAAGGCTCACGGGAAATCCCCCAAAAGACAGACCGCTCAACAAGAAAGTGAAACGTGAGCCAAAGATAGATTTCCGTTACCCTAGCTGAACTCGAGACGTGATAGAGAGCGGCGGTTTGCGCGGCTGGCTGTTCGGCTCTTACCGTTAAGCAGCTTCTCGCAGCCCCACTTCCTGTTGATCTCGGCTCTCTGCGCCGCGGCTCTGTCCTCCAGCTCGCCGGCCCTGATTTTACGCTCCTGCGGGCTCTGCACCGTGGCCACAGATCGGGGCTGGGGCCACGCTCTCTCCTGTTTGATTTGGGAGCCGTCGGGCGATAGTGCTCCAGCACCGGCAGCGGCGGCCTTGCTGAGTCGGAGCCCTTTGAGCTCGATGCAGACTTTGAGCTTCCGCACCTCGTCATCGTCGTCGTCTTCATCGGCACTGGCCTGCTCATCTGCAGACGACGCAAACACAGTTTTGAGTTTAAAAAAGATTAGACGAGAAGTCATTTAAAACCTGACAGATGAACTGGGAAGTACAGTGTGGGCAAACCAAAAACCACAACAGCTTTTCTTTGAAGTGTTCTCACCTTCTGTCACACACACACACCAAAAAAAAAAAAATTCTATGTACATGAAACCGACCTGCAAACAACTGAGACAGAAGGCATTAATCACTGCGCTCTTACGGCTTGTGAAACTGCCTTTAAGCCTGACATTTAACACATGCACACAGGCAGCGAGCGGGATGTGAAACAGACAGATTGAGGAGTTAAAAAAAAAAAAAAGAGGAGGAAGAGAATTGGGCGGAGACACAAAACAATAAAGACCAGAGAGAAGCGGGAGAGGAGGGAGAGGAGGGAGAGTCCCCCCCCCGTCCTGAAATTCAAAAAGGGGGACGGGTATTTGACTCGTCTGCCAGTGCCGAGGGAGCGCAGGCACGATACCGCAAGCCAGAAATATAAGAAGAACCCAAACAGATGAGGCGGAAAAAAGAAAAGAAGATGAAAAGAGCAGCTTTGAAGAGGGAGGGTAAGCGGCACAGCTGAGGAACGGCAGAGAGAGACCGAGCGAGAATGGCTGTCCCTCTTCCTCGCCTCTCTCTCTCTCTCTCTCTCTCTCGCACTGCGCTCAAAGGCAGGATTAAACACTTCTCTGAGCTGGCTGCCACACAGAGAGTGAAAGATGGGACGGAGAGTGGGGACGTGTGGTGGGGAGGGTGGAGGGGTTTTAAAGGTGGAATCGATTGGGAAGGAGGAAACGAGACGTGTTCTCACCCGCTGAAATCCTGGATCGTTTCTCCGGGTGGGACACCCGCTCTCCCTCCTCCCTCTCCGTGTCCTCGAGTTCACACTTGAGGGCGAGTGGGCGTTTCCTCGTGAGTCCAAACCCGGGGCCGACCTTCTCCTCTGCGTACCCTTTAGCCGGTGTCAAAATAGGAGGCACGCAGTGGGATGATTCACACTCTCTGATCAGCCTCCGGGCTCCGTCCTTTAGCCCTCCTCTGGTGGCACCGTGCCCCGGGGACAAAGGCTCCTTCTGGCCACCGCACCTCTGGAGGACTGGAACTCTGTTGTTGGTGTACGCCGGCCGGACACCTGAGCAGGGCAGAGGACAGACAAGGCAGGGACGGGGTGTGAGACAGACAGACAGACAGACCACAAACCAGACAGACAGCAAAGAAACAAGAGGCGGGGGTGAGACAGGGTGTGGGGGGATTGACAGAGGGAGAACGCCAGTTAAACACCAGCCAGCTTTTATTCCGCTTTAAAGACAGGCAGTAAAACTTTGATGGGGTAAAGACTTTTTAATCTGATGTGAGCCGAGCCAGCGGCGCTGACGGCTTCAGCCCCGCTCGCATTTCCACAGCGAAGCGAGCGAGGCAAGAAAGAAAACATCCTGCGCACGGCGACTCCAACCCTCTCTCCCTCAATCCCTCCCCCACTTTTCTGTCTCCGTCCTCCCCCACGGCATGACCGCACCACGCCCTTCTCACACTGAGCGTGACTCTACCTCCTCCCCCCCCCCTCGTCCTCCTCTCCTCTCTCCCCATGCCATAATTAGGCTCACACGTCAGCCGCGGCCTCGCTCCAACACACAGCTGGGCTCCCAGCCAATGTAACTAAGCCCCCTCCCTCCCTCCCTCCCTCTCTCTCTCTTTCCGTTGCACTCTCCCATCCGCTTTCACCCACTAACACCCCCCTTCCCGCCCGGCTTTCACTCTCTCTCTCTCTCTCTCTCTCTCTCCCTCTCTCACACTCACGCAATCTCTGCCCCTCCTTCTCCTCTCGCGCTCCCCTCTCGATCGTCTCTACGCGCAGATAAGCACAAAAGACTTCTTGAAAATAAAACTCCCCCCTCGTCTCTCGTCTCGCTCGCTGGCTCGTTCGCTTGCGCTGCCTCGCTTGTGTAAGAATGTGTGCATACGTGTGTGTGTGTGCGTGTGCATACGTGCGTGTGTGTGTGTGTGTGTGTGCATACGTGTGTGTGTGCATACGTGTGTGTGTGTGTGTGTTGAGTCTGTATGGAAGGAGTGTGTCTTTTTTTAGATTGACCCGGTCTTGCCTCAGCATTTGCTGCAAGTGCATGTGAGTGTGTGTGTGTGCACGCGCACCTATTGTTTGTGTGTGTTCATTTGCAGAGTGGATGCATGTGTGTATGTGCGTGCATAAAGAGTGTGTGTGCATAAAGAGTGTGTGTGTGTGTGTGTGGTGCTGGGTTACTCACCCTCCCTCTCTCCCTGCCTGGTGGTGTGTTGGCAGTGTTCCAGCGCTCGCTCTCTGTGCTGGCCGTCTGCCAGCTCTCGTCCTGCTGCTGCCGCTGCTGCTGCCGAGGCAGACACACACACACCGCCGCCGCCGCCACCACCACCGCCGCCGCCGCCGCCCTCCTTCTCCTTCAGCTCCAGCTCCGAGAACCGCATCATCGCCCGCTGCGCGCACACACACACACACAAATGCAGAGAAAACCCATGAAAACCACTCATCGTCTGCCCACGCCACGCACACACACATACACACACGCACACACACACACACCTCTCTAAGCCTCAATCTGGCCTCAACAGCTACAGAAGCAAAAAAAATTGCGTCAGAAATCACATTGTCTCAAAGAAAATGCCAAAGAAATTAAACCCACACACACACACACACACACACAAATACACATTACACACACACACACACACACACACAGGACACAAAAAAGGTAAGACAGATAAATCACAAGCATGGCATCAAGACACAGATTAGACTACTGCAGCCACTGTGAGTCCATGCGCTCTGGGGCTTAAAGTCCTGGCATCTCCCTTCCTGAAACATAAACATGGCTAGGAAACATATACATCTAAGCCCTGAGGCAGAGAGAGGAGATGAAACAGAGGAAAGGAGGGAGAGAGAGAGAGAGAGAGAGAGAGGGGAGAGGAAAAAGGAGTGTGCAGCGATACAAGAGTACAAAGGAGAGACAGAGCCCATCAGAGGCAGATGTGATAAGAAATGTAAAGAACTGACCTCCCAGTTAGCTGCAGGTTGACTTATATTACTCCCCTCTCGTGATATGACTTCCATCTAAGCAATTAGAATGGGGGGGGCTCAATATATCTGTCCATCATTTCATCTTTTTTTTTCTTTATACTTTCTTTCCACATGTTTCTTTACACACACAAATAGGCAGCCACAATCCCACAAAATAACAACAGTCAAAGAAATAAAAAAAAAAATAAAAAAAAGTGACTCAACAGGTCAATTAACGCTGCGTCGAAAACTATCAAATCATTCCTGAACCGTTGCAAATGAGAAATTTGTAAAAAAATTTAGTTTTCTCGTTTTTTTTGTTTTACGTCTACGTCCAGAAACGGAGCGTTTGATGTTTGATAGCTTCGTGTTGCAGCTGTGCATTGACAAGCGTGACACAGACACAAAAAAAATAAAATAAAATAAAACCCACAGTTTTCTTAAAAAAAAAAAAAAAAAGAAAGGGTGTGTTCACAACATAGACAGACATGTGCAACCTATTATCTGCCTCTGAGCCAAGTGAATAATGTAGCATAGGATCTGTTTCTGTGCTGAGCGTCGAGCACGAGGGAGCACAGATAACGGTCTTAACGTGTGTGTGTGAATGTGTGTGACACATATAGGATGACGGCCTATGTGATGTGTGTGTGTGTGTTAAGGAGAGAGGCAGCACAGGCCAGGGTGGAGGGTTAAGGGGAAGATAGCGGCTGGCGGATGGGGGGTGGTGGTAAGGTTCATGCAGAAAGGCCTAAGAGGAACCCCCTAAAGAGGGCAGCTGCTGGTGGTTTTTAAAGCAAGCCCTGCTGCCCCTAACCTTGCAGGGGTTAAGCATAGCCGGAGGCGGTGTAAACTGTGAGGCTGCTGCCGAGCTTACAGCGTGCGGCCCTGTAGCAGAGTCAGCACTAAACGCATGCTTTAGCCCCAAGGCAGTCAACACAAGGACGAGCACGCACGGACACACAAAACACGCACGCACAAGATATAACCTTTTTACAATGACTGCTCGCTAATCAACATACAGCGACGGCAGCTCCTGGTTAACCTTTGAACTGCCCTCCCTTGATAGAGGAGGAGGAGGAGGAGGGCCTCGACTCGAAGACAATGATAAACTAAAGGGGGAAGGGTCAAGCCTGTGGCCAGGAGAGTTGCGTGATTACTCTGTACTGTGTTGTAAATGCGGAGTATTCCAATTTCATGCAGGGTTTGTTCTGGATATTGAAGCAAAGGGAATAAAGACGGTGGGGGGTTTATTCCTGCGTGGGTGTTAGAACTGAAAGTGTCTGAAATGTCTGCACACAAGAAACATTGGTCACAGTGACCTCTCTCCAGCCCACCGCCAACTTCAGCCCAATATATCCTGTACTGTGTATATAAATATAAATATATATAAATACACTCACACACACAAGTGTTAACGGTCTTACCTGTAGCGCTCTCTGTTCACGGCTCAGCTTGCTGGAGTCAGCATACAGCTCAGTGGTGACGCATTTAAAGCGGTCGCCAACGTAGCCTGAGGAGTTAGCGATCCTCTTGGCCAGACTGGATCTACGAGCGCCCTTAGACGAAGTGTGGCTACCCTCGTCGTCCTCGTCCTCGTCCCCTTCTCCTTGAGACTCTCCCAGGTCGACGATGCTGTCCTCCTTTTCCGTCTCCCTCTCGCGCGCCAGCTCCTCGTTCACCATGTCCATGCAGCTGCGCTGAGCGAGGTGGAAAGCTCGGCCGTCTCGGTCTCTGTCTTTGTCCTTACCGGAGCTGCGCTCCCCAGATGTGCGGGCGCACCGTAAGGTGCTCTGGTCTTGGTCTCCAGAGTCTCCAGGACTGGGGCTCCGTTCCTCCGAGCTCTCCTCTGCTTTGGCGAACTGCCCTGGAGAAGGTGGAGACGTCGCGCCGGGGCAGCTCGTGTCCTGAAGAACCTTTGCTTTCCCAAAGGGAGTCTCCGGCTGTCTGTCGGTGTGATTGGGCCTCAGGGTGGGGCTCAGGCCAGAGTGGATTGGATAAGGATGGGACAGGTGGTGTTGGTGTTTTGGCTCATAGTCAGTCTTTGTCAGATTTTGGTTACTATGACAACATTCATTTTGGTTAACTTTGGTGCCGGTCTCAGCAGAGGGCTGTTTGTGGACCGTTGGGTTAGACTCAACATCGGTGTCTGAATGTACAAGGTCAATGCAGACAATCTTTTCTCTGGATGTTACAGAGGACGAGTGGGTTTTGCTTTGACTGCCACCCTGTCCACGTTCCCTCTCGGGCTTCATTTGGCTTCCTTCGCCCATCTCTTTCCCGATGCCGTGATCTCTGTGGCTGCCGCATTCCTCGACAGCTCCCCGGGATTTCTCCTGTCCCCGGGACTTCAAGGTTAAATCCCCCCTCTCTGGCAGCTTATTGTCTGAGTGAGTCTGCATCAGGGGGTGGGCCATCTCCTGTGAGTTATAAGTGAGGTATTCCCCTCCTGGACCAGCTGGAAGGTTGTGGTAGGGTAAAGGGTGTTTTGCTGCTAAGTGGGCCGGGTAAAGGCTGTTGCTGCCCAGCAATACTGGGTGAGGGTAGACTGGACCTTTCCCTGCGATTGGCAGGGAGTGTAGTGCCATGCCATCAGAGATGGGGTAGTGCAGGTATCTGTTGGCGTAGGCCAAACTGTGGTTCAGATAAGTGTCACTTTGAGGAAGGTAAAGGTGGCCAGGAGGGTGACCGTTCTCTAAACAAGGCCTCTTGTACGAGGACACGTCTGGAGTCGTCTCACCTCGCTTAGTGGTCTGGGAGGACTTCTCCGTTCCCTCTCTGTGGTGGCCAACAACTGGTTGATGTTCTGATTGACTGGGACTGTGTTTGACCCAGTCACCGTTGGGTTTAGGAGAATGAGCCCTGGAGCTGACCAGAGAGGAGTGTTGAGTGGAGGAAACGTTGTGGTTGGGCTCCCCTATCCTCGGACAGGATGAGCTACGCTGCTGAGGGAGTACTCTCTCCAGACCCTTATGTTTGATGACGGAGGGCGAGGAGCCTTTGGCTTGTGAAAGGGCCAGGTCCGTGTTAGGCCTCGGAGAGGGGGGCAAGCCCGGTGTGTGCTGTGCATGGGAAGGAGACGGGCTGGGTACGACCCAGGAGGAGTGTAAAGTGCTAATCATCTCTGGCCTCTCTGGAACCTTTGAAGAAGTGCTGCTAACCACAGAGTGAGAATGAGAGGAAGGAGAAAGGGTCAGGTTTTCTTTTAGGAGCTCTCGGCTCGGGGGATGTCCGTAACGTCCGCCTGACCCAATAGTGTCCATCTTAACTGGGAATCCGTTGGGGGGCAGTCCAAACTCCAATATCCTTCCAGACAAATCCAAGGGCTTCTCTGCCGAGTCTTTGGTTGCTTGGGGTTGGTGAGCCAGCCTTTCAAAGTTGGGTTTGGAGGGCGACCTGCTGGGTTTCCGCTCGACCCCGACACTTCTGTGCTCGGGCGCCCCGTCTCTCTGCCTTGATTTGTGGGGGCTGGGCCGGGCGGGAGAGGGCTGCTCTGACGCCATGCTGCTCATGGAGAACGGATGAGGAATGGACTGCGTGGATGAGGATGAGGCAGATATTGAGGAAGAAGAGGAGGAGGAGGTGGGCGGTTGTCCTATCCTAGCGACTGGCCTTTGTAAGTCCAGTGAATTGTCAATGAGAGTAGGAGGAGGGGGAGGCTGGGGGAGGCGAGAAGATGCACGAGGAGACGAATCAGTGGGCAGACTATTATTACTCCCACTGTTGGTGCCACTGGTGCTAGTGCTACTGGTGGTGTTATTGTTGCTAGACCCCTTCCTAGAGGGAGGTCTGCTCGGTCTGCTGCTCATGCTCGGGGACCGGTCCCTGTCTATAGCGGCCTGATGGTGCTGAGGATGAGGGGAAGGTTGGTGAAGCTGCTGTGCAAACGGAGACGCAACACCGAGCCCCTTGTCCTGGCAGTGCACCAGCGATGTGGGGGCCACTGTGACCGCGGGAATCCTCATAGGAGGCGCCACCAGCGGAGAAGAGATGGGAGAAGGAGGATAGGGGGGCATGTAGTAGAGCCTCTCGGCTGCAGAGGCGGCTGCAGCAGGGTTAACATTGCCCCCTTGGGGTGCACACAGAGAAGAGTAGGCCAGGTGCTGGGGGAGATAGGGGTTCGGTTGGCTGAGCAAGGAGGCTTTGTACATGTTTAAAGCCGCGTACTTGGACGTGTCCATAAAGGGATACATGCTCGCTTCGGGGTAGGGGGTGAGCCATGGCAGGCGGAGGTAGCTGCCACCAGCGCCTGCCAAGGCCAGCTCAGATGCCTTTTCTCCAGGCCCTCCCCTGCGTTCCAAGCCCAAACCTTCAGCTCCTGCTCCAGGAACCAGCATAGGCTTGTGGAGACCTGGAGGGGTGCCTTTGTAGAGGCCCAGGTATCCATTAGTGGCCTTACGACTGTCCAGAGTGCCATCGGGCTTGTAGATGAGCTCTGGGAGGCCGTCCCTGTTATAAGTGAGAGGGAGGCCAGGCGTCTCTCTGCTTTTCTCTGCTGGCAGGGCTCTGATCCCTGGGTATACAACCCCACCGTGGAGACGAAGACCATCGTGAATCAGGGTGCCTCGGTCCAGCCCCATCGCTGCCAGTGGCGTCAACCTTGCATCCACCTACAATCACAGACATTCCTCAATGAAAACACGACACTGGAAGCAACAACTATAAACACCGTGTCACACGGTAAAACACAACAGACGTTTATTTCCAGACGATGGTGACAAATGAGTGTAAATTGAGCACGTGCGCGGGGGTGGGGTGGGGGGACTTGCCATGTTTCGTGCGATGTGGTTCCCTTGTCTTAGTTCCAGGTTGGTTTGTGTCTCAGCATCGGCATCACGAACAGATGTTGCCCTGTAGAGATGAGCAAACAGTTAGCAGTCAGTGTCTTGGCTCTGCCACGTGCGCACACACAGTCATAATCCCAGTGCCAAAAAATTGACACGGCAAAAATGATTTAGAAGAGAAATTACGGAGAAGAATTACAGAGAAATTATGTACGTATCTATCTATCTATCTATCTATCTATCTATCTATCTATCTATCTATCTATCTAGACACAGGCAGTAGGGAGAAGGTACAAAGAAAAGAAAGATAAAGGCATAGTTAGTTGTAGCCATCACACCCGTCCTCTCCCTCCACTGGAGTAGTCACCGGAGATGAAAGCACTGTGTGGGCTCCCTCCCCTCCCGTCCGTCAACACCCCTCAGTAACCCCCAATCCTTCCTTCCCTCCCTCCCTGTGGGCTAGACGTGGTATTGTGGGGCTGCGTCTATTCAGTCACGTTCCTCACACACTGCTTTTTTTCCTTTGCCCTCTTTGACCCGCTCTCTCTCTCTCTCGGCTGCCACGGCCAGCGAAGCGAGGAAAGATTATACATCAGAGACCACTTCGGTGGGAGACCATTTACAGCCCACGCCGACACAGAGAGGCGCACATCGACGTCCACGCTCACACACACACACACACCCCTACGGCGACGCACGGAAATGTAAAGAGACAAGTGTGCAAAAAAAACAAAAAAAAAAACAGAGAAGAGCAACAAACAGAGAGACTTCTTTTGTGTGTGTGCGAGAAACGTCTTTTAATTTGAATTTCTTTAAAGCACTGGAGCATAACGGAGCCGCTCAGGAGATACGAAATACGTTACAACACGATTGTTAGTGCAACATTTGAGGAGATGACAAATTTAATAATTAGTCTTTAAGGTTAAATTGGTGCTTTTATCGGCGGGGTGCTAAATAGGGTTGGATTTAACGACTTTCTCGGGATAAAAAGGGGCAAAGGTAATTGGTTTATAGATAAATGAGAACATAAACATAAAGACCTTCCTTTAAATTTAACCAATGACGGCACCCACAGGTTTCCGAAGCGCCATTTTGAGGCTGAAGATACTGTGTGCTCAAACAAGTCACCTGTCAATCAAAGCGTCTTAACCCTGCATAACTTTAAGCCTTAATATAATGTGAACAGGTGAGTTGTATATAAATTCACCCTCAGTACAGTTGTCATGAACGGGGAAATTAGCTACAGAGACCAAAACTGTTTTTTGTACCAGGCTGTAAACATGTTTATTTCTGATGTGAAGTTGGACATGGGGACTTATGGAGACTGACTCACTGCTGGAGCCAGCCTCAGGTGGACGTTAGAGGAACTGCAGTTTTTTGGCACTTCATTGCAAAGCCACAGAGGTTTACACTTGAATTTAACATGAAAATAAACTCTACTACTAATAAAAATCTACATTAATCGCTGTGACAAGACTAAAAAAAAAAGAAAACAGGAGAGAAATAAACCTGAAAATCAAATATTTGATAAAAATTGTGAGTCAGCCGGCTTCTTAATATTAGCGTGCTCTCCCTGAAATCAAACGGCTGTTTGAAAATCCTCAAACAGGTGAAACAACAATAGAAAGAGCTGGAATTGTTGCTCCCACTTGGCAGATTTTATTTAAATTACTTAAGTTTGAATATCAGACTTGATGACTCGTTGGGGTGTGTGTATTTCTGCAAGGCGAGCCTCTGTAGGAATGAGGTTGGAGACAGACAGACAGACAGACAGACAGACAGGCAGAGAGAGAAGTGCCTTTAAATAGTAAAAGTGAAGCGTTGCCGTGCTCGGCAGTGCTGAGAGCAGCAGAGAAACTCGGCTCCTCGATCATCGCAGAGAAACGCCTCTGTGCCTCGCTGCCGCGCCGCTGGCACGCCACTTTTATTGCCGTGACCCGGGAGCCATTAATCAGCCAGTTTCTGGGGCCCCTCGGCACGGCTCCTCCCTTCCCCAGCGCTCCCATCCCCCCTCACACACACACACACACGCACAGCACATAAAGCCTCCAGCTTGCCCCAGCTCCCCAGGGCCAGTCCTGCTTCAACAACATCCGCGTCTGACGGAACTGAGACGGTGTGCCGTGCCGTGCCGCGGAGCTGCGAGCGTGCGTAAAGAGCCAGAGACGTGCGTATGTGTGACTTTCTGCAAATGACAGACATCGTTACGAAATCACATCACTTCACACGTTCACACACGTTCACACACACTCTGCGCGTAATGAGACCCGACGTGCTGCGTTCACGGACATTTCTGCACAACCTCAAACCAAATCCTCGGCACAAACACGCGCTGCTTCTCAAGAAAAGGACACAACACACACACACACACACACACAGCGGAGGGAATGAGCCTCGTATAGGTGAACACAACTGGTGTCTTGGAGGCCTGTTATTACTTCACAACGTGCCCGCTGTGCTTGATGTGACCGAGTCGTTTCGCGCAGGCCGCGGCCACCCTCCTGTCATTTCCATGAAATTAATAGTTGCCCCTTGCAAAGATGAGATGAGAGGCTGGCTGCAGCCGCCGCGGGGCCCTCAAGGTCAGGATCAAGCACTTGACTGTGCGCCGCGTTCAGCGCTCAGCTGGAGGACGCACGGAGCCTCCACCACTACCTCCACCCCCCCAATAACCCCCGGAGGTCCTGAACAGCACGCTGGAAAACTCGTTAGAAACCCGGTGAGGCAGCGGTGATCAGCCACACTGTGTGCGCACACATTAATACTTCTGCTACATTCTCGTATCCAGACATTTAAACATTAAAAATAGAAATAATGTAAATATTTGATTAGATTTGATATGTTTTATTTAAATGTAACGAGGCCGCTGCAGATTTACATATTTAGACTTTATTTTCTTAACTTGTGCACGTCAATCATGCGCATAGACTTTATTTTCTTAACTTGTGCACGTCAATCATGCGCAGGCTGCTTTGGCCTCTCTGTTCGACTTAATTACACTTTTGCGCAAAGAGACTTTGCGTCGCTGTGAATCACATCCTGACAGCAGCAGATGACGTCCTGTCAGCGAGGCAGTGACAGTGTGGAAACAGCAGCGCACTTCAGTTCAGGACACTTTTGTTGTGAACTCTAAGATCCCGATCACGGACCAAACCTTTCCTGCCACAGCCCATCAGGACGGTGACACGATGCGAGATGTTACACGGAACCATCTGGATAACTGAGACAACCGGGTTGAGCTTTAAGGGGTTCAGATTCTATTTATAATTTGTGTGAAGTCTGAGAGTAAAAAGAGATTTTTTTTTTTTGGGTCTTGGGTTTTATCTTGCATTTTCTATTCTGGGAAGAAATCCTGCTATAATGTCACGTTATGATGGGAAGGACGGGGAAGGACAGAGAGAGAGAGAGGAGGTGGAGGGAAAAGGCCCGTGTGTTGACGCTCATCCCCGCTGCTAAGAATAGTTTGCGCAACAAACAACTCCCGACGGCCGTCCAATCCATCACCGTGGTCGGCAGCGGCAGGCAAGGCAGGCACGGTGGGGTGGAGGGAGAGGAGAGGAGGGGAGAGGAGGGGAGAGGAGGGGCGCAGCGGTCGGAGCTGCGTTTATAAAGCAGACCGCTGGAGCGGAGCCCCGACTCGCACCATTAAACAGAAAACCACCGGGTGTTTTTAGCGGACCTCGTATAGCTCTGGATCTCGGTGTGCTGGGCGGAGGAGGGGTGATAAAGAGCGAGAGAGAGAAAACAAACTCCCCCCCTCCCCCCCCCCCCTCCACCTCCTGTTTCCTGTTCCCGATGACAACGACTTGAACTCTGCGTGACCCTGCGCGCTGCGCACCGGCGCCCAGATCGACATTCCCCGCGGGGACGAGAGGCCGCACCGGCGCCCAGATCGACATTCCCCGCGGGGACGAGAGGCCTCTCTCGGCAGAGCGTACCCGGTAACACGCGTGTGTGATCCTGTCTCTGTCTCTCTTTTCACAAGTTGTCCAACTAGCATCAGTCCCTCTCTCACACGCCTCCTGTCCTTGTTGCGCGTTAAGTCTGTTCGGTAGGAACCGGGAATGCGCGTCCTCTCGCTCTTTGTCCCTGGAGCTTTGCCAGGCTCCGATCAGCTCTAAAAAAAAAAAAAATAAACAGTGTGACGCAGGATAATCTCCGCAGCGACGGGGGTGGGGTGGACATAAACACGGATTAAATACGGGCGCGCACACACACACACACAAACCGTCGAGCATGTGTGTGACCCTGAAAATCGTGCGCACACATCTGAGAAAACACACAAAGAGCGCAGCGCAGATCCAGCCTGACCGCCTCAGGGCCGCGCTCACCAGCATCAACACCTCGCATCATCGAGAGGGGGAGAGGAGGGGGGAGGACGCGTGTGCCCGGTTTTAATTGTTATTGATTATCAGGCTGACGCGTGCCAAATGGTCCAATTGATCATCTGAACGTGGACTCGAGAGTGCAATCTGTGGGGAAAGTTGACATACAGTTTGTCAGCGCAGGTTGGAACGGAGATAAATGCTGGATTGAGAGAGAGAGACACGGAGCAAGGAGCAGGAAGGAGCAGGAAGGAGCAGCAAGGAGCAGGAAGGAGCAGGAAGGAGCCAGCGGCGGCGGCGGCCGCGTCTCTTCAGCTGTCACATTATTAGCGACCGAGCTGTAAACAAGGGGCCTCCCATGCGTCCTCCCGGGCCGCTGCACAGCCGCACGCAAGTCGGTGCACGGTTCAACTCCCCCCCTTCTGCAGCACGGCCGTCAACAACGGGGACATTGTGACGAGCCCCCCCCCTCTCCTCCCTCCTGTGCTGTCACTAGTGCCGTGGCGGCGGCGGCGGCTGCTAAACTGGCTCTATTCATCCCGGGCCAAATGGGGGACTAAATGGCCCTTTATGCCACCAAAGGACCCGATTGTAATGGGGGGGATGCGCATGCATGAGTCGGCCCGCGTTTACCGGAGGTTTCTTGACTTTCCTTTGAAATTGTGGCGTGTTGGATGTTCCTAATGAAAGCACGTGACCTAAAAGGACTTACCCCCCCCCTCCACCACCACCCCACATACATCTAACCCCGCCCGCATTATAGCATGAATGGTGTGTTTAAAGACCGGGGGGGGTTCATTATTGGTGGTGCGTAAAGACGCAAATGAGGCTAAATGAGCGTCAGTTTAAACAGATGCTGAATCAGTGTGAAACCAAAGCTTCCACGCCTCTGACACTGCCTCGATTTCGAGCTCTTTTCAAAAGGTCACGCACGCACACACTCGTGTGACACATGAGGAAATGATACTGGTGTGGCCTAGATCCAATAAGTTAAAAATACAGAACGAACGCGTCGCTGTAGGTGTGCAGGGCTTTGGTGGCTCCGGAGGTCAAAGGACTTTATAAGCCGACACGATGAAGAACTCCGTCCAAATATAGCAGATAGCAACATTCCTGCTTTGAAGACGCTCGGTGTAATAAACTCCTATCGCCATCACCCTGCTGCGCTGCCAAGCGTCTGTGGGATTTCGTCAGAGAGAGAGAGAGGGAGAGATGCCCGAGGCACCGATATCTAAAAACAAACGAGGAGGCCTGATCAAGACTGAGCCTGCAGAGACTCAAGAGGGAGGGGAGGGGAGGAAGGGAGGGAGGGGAGGGCGAGGTGTGCCATCGTTACTCCGCCGCTAAATCAATCATCCGATGAGACAGAGAGAGGTCGAAGCTGAATACGATCATGCTGAGGTGTGGATCCACACGCCACACACCCAAACCATTCTGGAGGCTTGGCTCCAGATTTTAGTGCGTAAAAAAAAAAAAAACTGTTGAAATATCAGTTTTAAATATGTCAGACAGTTGCTGGGGAGGAGAATAATGTGAGCTGCGGCTCTCCTGGGCCGCCCTGACCGAGTCTGTGCCAGCGAAACAGCGCCGTGGAGGCCGACACATCTCTGCTGGGAAGTGATCCGTGCGCTCCAGACCTCGTCGAAACAAAAAGCTTTGTGGAGCGCTGAGAGAGAGGAGGGAGGAGGAGGAGGGGAGGGAGTGAGGAGGGAGGAGGGAGGAGGAGGAGGGGGGCTCTCCCGTTTCATCGCGAGGTCCCGGGAGGCCAGCACGGAGCATAGCTTCAATCAAACCGTGACGTCTCCTCCGGGAGCTGCGCAGCGCCTGGAAAACCGATCTCTCCTCGTCTCGCTCTCTCTCTCCCTCTCTCCCTCTCTCGCTGCTGTGCCTCCGCTTTTGTTCACACGCACCTCGTCTCACAGCAGCAGCAGCGAGCGCAGCGCAGCTCAACGCCGGCAGCGACGACACTGTTGTTTTTTATCCAGGCGTGAGTGCGAGCGCGAGAGAGGGAGGGAGAGAGAGAGAGAGGAAAAAAACAAGCGCGACAACAATAAGACAGAGCTCATCTCTCAGGCTGGAGATGAAGCAGAACACGGGCTCCCTGCTCACCCGCTTCTCTGCCTCATTGTCTGACACGTGGTGTCCAAAAAAGTGGCGACCGTATCGACGTGCGTAATAATCCCCACGCGGCGCCTTATTGATTAGAAAAGCGGGACAAACGCCAGGTTAATGGGTGGTGTGTGTGTGTGTGTGTGTGTGTGTGTGTGTGTGTGTCTCTGTGTGTGTGTGTGTGTGTGTGTGTGTGTCTCTGTGTGTGTGTGTGTGTGTTCAAGCAGCACCACGCTGACTTGTCACACGTCACTCAGCGGGCTACTTTCAGGTGCAGCTTCCCATCACGCGCACTTCATGAACCCTCGGTGTGCTCAGAGTGAGAGCTGAGCTCGAGACATTTCTGCAGATTACTAATTACAAGTTGGTTTGTTTGGGGGGGGACACCCCTTCAGTCTCACTATTAAAAACACTGTGTTTGTTACAGGTCCGACGACGTGAAAAAAACAAATATCTGCGCGTCAATCTATGGTCACGGCCTCCCCCCCTCCTCCCCCCTCCCCCCTCTCCGTGTTCCAACACCTGGAAAACAGATCAGCCCCGCGCGCACTGACATCACGGCGGGCGCGCAGTGGAAAAACGATGCGCAAAAAAAAAAAAAAAAAAAAAAACAGTCCGGGGCTTGATATGCTACAACTATAAATAAACTCGGCCCACACAAAATGTGAACTATTTGTCCGACGCTTCCACAACAACAACATCAACACGAAGCACCGCGCGCACACCAACCAGACCACGAGAGGCGTAAAAAAAAAAAAAAAAAGTTTGTGGGTTAGCGAGGAAAGGAGGCCGAGGACGAACACGAGGAGCCGCTGCGTGATGGATGACCTCCAGCTGTGCGTTCTTAAGAGAGGACACGGTCAGAAATGTCGCCGTACACAACACAACAGTGTTGGTTGGACTGTCTGCTCAGTGATTAGCCTCATTCTCACCCCCCAAACTTCCACACCTCCAACTTTACGCGTGACACCAATCCTCCACCTCTCCGCACCAGAGGCCGTGCTTTTAATTTAAACACAATTAGGATTTAATTCTGCATCAAATCCCCGTGTAGTAGCCTCCACCCACCCCCCACACCCAACACCAGTTAATCCCCCTCTGCTCGGTTCCCCTTGAAGAGGTCCCACAACACGAGGTCCTACTCGAGCAGACAGACGTTTTGCGTTATGAGCGATCCTCTCTGCTGAATATCCCCCCGCGCAGGGATCGTGCTGCTGCTGCTGCTGCGGGGGCTGGGCTGGAAGTGCTTCTTTTTTAGTGGCTTGCTTCCCTCACTAAGCTCGTCAATGAGCTGGAGCCAGCCAATATGATGCACATCGATCGTCCTAAGAGAGCGTCCCCTAATTAGTGCCTGTGTGGCTCCAGGACAAGGAGAGAGAACCAGTGGTGGGGGGTGCGGACTCCTGCGATATAAGGCCGTTCTCCTGCGATGAGAGAGTCCTAACAGGCGGGTTAAAAGGAAATAAAGAATATCCCGGGTTAAATAAACGCTGCTTTGCTCTGGTCTACGTAGCCCGCAGAGGAGCGTTAAAGGGTAATCGTTAGGATTCGAGTTTGGAACGCGTCCAACACGCCTTGCAGCACTTATTTCAATTATACAGCAACTTTATATGAAGTGCTTCACACTGGCGGCTGTCGCCCACGATGGTGCAGGAGAGGAGAGGACAATGGAAGGAGTAAAAAAAAAAACACGGGTTTAATTAGGAGGAAAAGTGGCTTTTAACGCGTAAAAGCACCAAGGCACGACGCGCAGGAATAAGTGGCACTTTTGAACTATTCCAGCAAGGCACGACGCGCAGGAATAAGTGGCACTTTTGAACTATTCCAGATTATTATTAAAAGAGTCTGGGGGTGGCACTTTATCCCCGACAAGAGATCGGAGCTGCTGGGGGGGAAGGGAGGGATGAAGAGGGAGGGAGGGAGGGAGGGAGGTGGAGGGGCGTCCTAACAGGCTTCGTGCGCAAAGGATATTCCCCCCGCAACGAGGAGACCAGACTGCGTGCGAAGAGGTGGGAGACAACACGCTGCAGCGCAAAGTCATATCGGAGAACACCTGCAAGACATGGTGTGTGTGTGTGTGTGTGTGTGTGTGTGTCGTGGCAAGATTCCGGAGCGGTTTCCATCAACTAGACAGGAAGGTGAGCGATGCAGTCTCCCCTCCTCCCTCCCCACCAACTCACCCATCCACCCCCTCTTCTCTCCAACACCACCTTTGGGACTGAGGAGCCGACTGATCAACGTCCCCTCTGTCCAAACAAAGCCCCCCCCCCCCTCCACAAACCACACCACACACTCAACTGTCACACACACACACACACACCGCGGGGATGCCCTCCAACTGAACTGAACCGTGTATAAACGGAGCAGCAGCACCGCGCTCGCTTCCCTTTGGCAGGGCGAGGCTGAATTCCGTAACCTTGTTTAGCGCAGAAAGCTCCGTGTGCGCGCACGCACGCGTACACACACACAAACTCTCTCTCTCTCTCTCACACACACACAGAGACACACACTCCCACCCGCGTCTGTCGCCCCACCACACACACACACACACACGCACAGACACACACACACACACTTCGTCACTCAACAGAGTGCGAAAAAGGCTGAATATTCACAAGCATCGAGGACGGGGCGCCACTTTCAAGTCCGCTAATCTCTGGGACGTCCTTCTCACCTTGTAAAGAGAAGGAAAAAAAAAAGGCCAAGCTCACGGTCGGATCATTATGTGTGCGTGTGTGTGTGTGTGTGTGTGTGTGTGTGCGTGTGTTATTTATCAACCACATGCCACTGCCCCGCCGAAACGCACAAAGACCACCCTATGCGCTATTCTTAGAAGTGGCCGATCCTCTTCTCCCAGTCTCTGCGCACAACACCGGGGCTATCACGTTCACATCCAACCCCACAAGAAGATGATTAAAAACAACACGCACACTCTTTCTTTCTATGTGTGTGTGTGTGAGAGAACACACCGGGTCATTTAAAAGCATCTTGTGGCACAGTTTAAACCAAACAAACAAACACACACGGCGCGTTTTCTGTGCGTTTCTCCCCCCGCGTCCGTTCACATCACGCCAAAAAAGAAAGAACATTTGTCACCGATCGCCTCACCTGGTTAATTTGGGATATTTTCCACTCGTCGTCCGTGCGCCTCAACACTCCTTTTTTTCCTGTTTTCTTCTTTCCAAGTTAAACTGGGAGCACGGCGGCGATCCGCGCGTACGTAGAGCCAAACAGCCCCGGGTTTACGGTCCTGCCTGTCTGTCTGCTGGAGACAGACAATCCGAGCCAGAGAGGAAAAAACAACTAAAAGTGTCTAACAGGTTATCCACTTGTCACGAAACCACAAAAAAAGTCTCTATTGTCTTACAGGCAACTCTCATCCATGAGCAGAGATGATTCAAGCGGACTTTTTCGCTGCTGCAAATGTCACTTGGGCAGCCGTAAAGCAACAAAAAAAAAGATCCTGCGCGGAGGCAAAAACACGCGTCAGGACACGGAGGGAGAGAAATCCACAAAAGAAAAAGAAAAGAAGGTCCTTTCTGAGTCGGTGAGACACCCCCCACCAAAAAAAAGGATACAGGTGGCGAGGTCGGCGGAGAAATTAATTCAGCTCGGCCGTACCTCGCAGCAGCGCCATGTTGGGTTTGAGCGGAGCACGCCGTCCTCGGAAAAAGCCCCTTTCTCCCGCTCTCCGTCACTCCATGTCCTCTCACACGCCGGAGTCCGCGCCTCGGAAGGTTCGCTGAAGGTTATTCCGTGTGAGCTTTCCGTCCGAGGAGCGCAGAGAGAGAGAGAGAGTAACAATAACAACCACTTCCACCACCACCTCCCTCGGTTCGGGCGCACACACACACATACACACGCACACACACCGCGAGGACGCACGGAGCTTGTATACGGGGAGTGCCGCACAGAATGGATGAACGCTGTGCCGAGACCGAGCGACTCGCTCCACTCCCACTCGCGCAGACTCTACCCAGAAGGCCAGTCGGGAGACCGCAATTACCATAAGCCTCCAGCGCACGGCACGGCACTGGCTGCGCGCGCACGCACACACAGAGACACACACACACACACACAGTCAGTCAGACACACACACACACACAGTCAGTCAGACACACACACACAAGCTCCGCTGAAACTCCAAAACAGGAATTGGAGAGGTTTGAACAGCAGAAATGAGACAGAAAAGTGATGATAAAAGTAGAAATATTGAACATGGAGCAAATATTTTCATTAAATCAACAAACACAATAATAATAATAACACTAATAATAAAATAATTTAAAGTTTTATGTGTGTAAAATGGACACACACACACATTTCTATAGATTGGGAGTTCATCTCATTGATGCAATCATCTGTGATGTGTTTTATTTTCCAACTTATCCCTCCAATTTTATAAAAAAAAATAATAATATTTATGTTTCCAAACCAACAAATCAGGTAAATCTGTGAAGCACGAGGCAACAGAGAGAAAGAGAGAGAGAGAGAGAGAGAGAGAGGCAGCTCAAGGCTGGGGCACATCTGTTAAGGCTCCCATGTCAAGTGAAGGAGGAGGAGGAGGAGGCTATGAATATCAAGCCTGAGGTGTGTGTGTGTGTGTGTGTGCATCATGTGCCTGCATGTGTGTGTAGGAGAAAGAAAGAGAGAGAGAGAGAGAGAGAGAGAGAGCAGACAGACAGACAGAAGCAGAGTAGGAGTCGGAAAAGAGAGAGGGGCACTTGGAAATGGAAGGTCTGGCTGTGTTTGCCACAGCTGTTTAAAGTAGGAGTTACACCAGACGGTCACACACACACACACACACACACACACATTAAAAAGCTCCATTGTTAAAGGGTAAAATTGTCCAAAAGGTTTTTTTTCCGGAGACGGAGACACAAAGGAAGTGAGAAGAGGAAGATGAGGAGGAAGGAGGTGTAGAACAGAAACTACACTTTCTCTTTCTTGGACAGTTTCTGCGACGGCGTGCAGCTTTTAAACGTTTGATCACACACACACACACACACACACACACACACACATACACACCCCTCCACTTCTTCTCGTAGAGCTGCGGCCGCTTAAACCACAAGGCGACCTCGGTCCACGCTGAGCTGTTTACATGCGAGAAGAAGAAGAAGGATGGTGCCTAAACAACAGGAAGTTCTGTTGTGGTGGAGTTCTCCATCCTTGTACGACTGAAAGAGAGCAGGAGACAGTGAGTCGTGTGCAGCTGTGCTCTGTTTTTGAGCCGGTTTGACATTTTTAATTAGCGATGGTGTCAGAAAGTGGACTTAAATGTTCTGACACACACACACACACACACACACACTCCTGAAGCAGCCCATTGTTCTCTGAAAGCTTTTGTTTCCCCCCTTGTTCACACTAAAACGCACAGCCAATTGGGTTTTTCAAAGAGCTCGAGGCTGCAACCGCACACGAGCGGCCGTCGCCAGCCGAGGCGAAATCTGGACGTAGCGGTGTCGTAGTCTGTTTCAGGGGTCAGCTACACAGATGTGCTGTTGGAGACAGATGCACTGGTTTCCATTTGTAGTCCGAGCGTTGTTGACTGCTCTCATTCGAGCTGGCTTCGGGTACGATGTTCCCTTTGGAGAGTTGGAATGTGTTACGATATGCAGACGATTCAGCTTTTTATTAAAACGTTATCCACATAGATAGAGACATGTGTCTTCACCGTCAGTCCTTACTATCAAGCAGTCACAGTACAAAGAATGGTTGTATTTGTGCTGTAAGCTGCAACCTCTGTGGCTGTGAAGTGAAAAACTTGCAGTTCCTCTAACGTCCACTTGAGGCTGGCTCCAGAAGTGAGTCAGTCTCCATAAGTCCCCATGTTTCACAGCAGAAATAAACATGTTTACAGCCTGGTACAAAAAACAGTTTTGGTCTCTGTAGCTAATTTCCCCGTTCATGACAACTGTACTGAGGGTGAATTTATATACAACTCACCTGTTCACATTATATTAAGGCTTAAAGTTATGCAGGATTGAGAGCGTGGACGCTTTGATTGACAGGTGGGTGTCGTTACAGCAACCAGGCGTCATTCAGCTCCACCTCAGGTCCACTGATGATTAGTCAGGAGGTGGAAGAGGGAGGACTACAAACATGCAGAGCCACCACATTCAGAGAAGCTGAGGGTGACGACACACATACGGCGTCTGTTCTTCATACATGTTTATTTCTGCTGTGAAGTTGGACATTTGAACATGGGGACTTATGGAGCAGTTTTTGGCACTTCACTTTACTCGGTATGAAGTTTCTAATTGGACTGCAGAGGAAGTCTTGGCCCGGATATCCGCTGGCTACCACCAGAAACCCAGAAACATTGCCCGTTGTCCCCAGAGGCTGAGGACAGCGCAACATGTGCCGTTCACTGGACTTTCTTTTCAGGTCTCAGGGTGTAGACGGCGCTAAATGTGCATGAACATACCCAACCCTGTAAGAAATATGTGATGATACACCGGCAGCATCAAGTGACGCATCAAGATTTAGGGACAACAAACTTATTATGGAACAAACTCTGCAAGCTGAGACCCCAGACTGTGCGTTCTTCAGAGGATGACCAGAGACAAGGCGCCACAACGGCAGCTGGCACGCGATGAACTGCACCGTGCTCAACCAGCATACCTGCCTGCACTCAAAACAGCGCCATGTTTGGTTCTGCTAACACGTCGTATTGTCTGTAGAAACATGCCAACGTGTACTTCCCCAGGAAGTGCACCACCACCATCTTTAGCCTTGGCAACGTGAGCGTCGTGCTTTTACACATTTAGTCACACGGCACCATATGTCCCGTTCACTTCCCATGCCCAGATTTGTTTTTTTGCAGGTAGAATCCAACCTGGCAACCCTACAACCCACCAACCAACCAACCAACCACTATTACAACCAAAGCACCCGGCCTCTCCATGTGTGTTGTTGGTGTAAATACAGGGTGGTGTGGCGTCAAGCAGGGACGGGTTTGTAGATGCACTTTGATTCTTGTCTCCACTCAGAGAAAGGGAGAAAACTCTTAGAATACTCACATCCAGCTGACGTCACACGCGACTAATGACCACATTGAAAGGTCAGATGGGTGTTGGAAAGACAGCGCACATACCCGGGTCTTCCTCTGCTTCCTGCTCTGACTCAGAGAGGGGCGTCGAAGGCGAATGGCTCTCTCCATCCCTCTCTGGAAAAGTGGATTATGATGAATATTGCTCAGAGGAACCTCAGGGTAAACTACGTTTCCAACACTCCTATATTGAGTCTGAGGGAGAGACAGGGCCACGGAGTGGGCTCAGAGCTGTTTTACGGCTGCACGTTTACGACTGTGTGTGAACTTTGTGGTTGGAGAACAGCATGTGCCTTTGAAAAACGCTCATGTTGGACCACGGTCACGGAAAAAACGGTGCTCGAATCGATGATTCCTGTCGTTTAAACTGTCGTTTTATGTCCTGTCGGGGATTCACGCGATAGATGTGTCTTGTATAAACCCAAACACACACACACACACACACACACACACACACACACACACATGTGCGTGCACCTCCGTGTGGAAGGAGCAGCACTCTGGGAGGTCACGGTGATTCAACCATCTGCTGCTGCAATCAGACACTGAAGCGGTGGCCTGACAAACACACTGACACACACACACACACAAGTTCAAATGTCCACAAACACACACACACACACACACACACCTTCAGCACACATTTAGCCAAATATACACATGCTGTCCTCAAAACAGACACACACACACACACAGCGCTGACACACATTTTGAAAGGGCTGACTGCCAACACACAAGCGAGCATTCACACACATACACACACACACATACACACACACACACACACACACACGCACACACGCACACGCGCGCACACACTCTCAGTCAGCAGGCTCAGATTGCAGGAAGCTCTTTGCACGCAGCTCAGTCCACAGCAGCCGGTACTAATCAGCACAATCCACCTGCAGATCGTTATGGATCGCTTACTGCAACTCACACAGGCACAAACACACACACACGCACACACACACACGCACACGCACGCACTGGCACGTAAACTTGCCTTGAACGCTCACTATAGCACGTACCGGCTCGGCTCGGCTCGGACATGTGCGCACGGTCAGTGGCTCCGTGTACCTGAACATGGATGTTCGTGCGTCATGTTGATGAGTGACGATCAGCTGTTATTAAATTCATTTCTCTGATCTGGAATCAGCCGCTAAGGTTCATGTAAGGACTTGGAAACAAAAAAAAAAAAAAAAAAGAAGAAGAAGCTCTGATATCTCCCACACAAACACACAAAAGCTGTGCACACACACACACACACAAACACATACACGCGTGTGCGCGCATTCACGCACCCCCCTCCACACCGGTGTTGTAGGGCTAACCGGTTCCCCACAGGCGCGCCACGCTGCGTTAGCGCGGCCTCACCGGGGATAATTACAGCCTGGCGCGGCAGGGCGAGCGTGGCTCGGAGCCAAACACAGAGAGAGAGAGAGAGAGAGAGAGAGAGAGAGAGGAGGATTATCGGAGCAGCGAGAGACACGGACCTATAGATTAAGCACTAATCAATAGGCTGCTAAATTCATCGATGCAATCAATCAGTTGGCCCGTGACATAAAATAACCAGTGCGATCAATCACACGTGTCTTATTCCGACCTTGGGGGATCATGAGCGGCCATCCTGCTGCTCCAAAACGCGCAGCGGGGAAAAAAAAAAAAAAAAAAAAAAAAAAAAAAAAAGGTTTGAGCCAGTGCGTCACATTTTTTTTTTATTTTTATTTTTTTATTATTATTATTTTTTTTTTTAGACAGAATAAAGATTAAAACCTTCAAACGAACCTTATCTGAGAGGAAGGAGAAGCGGTGGCGGCTCTCAGCGCAGCACAAGAAAGATCTCCCCCCTCCCTCCTCCTCCTCCTTTCTCCCTCTTTCCCTCCCTCCCTCGTCCTCCCCCTCTCCTCCTCCTCCTCCTCCTCCTTCTCTCTCGTCTGTCGGCCTCTGTCGAGTTCCGCTCATAACCTCGCCACCCACCCTCCCAGTTCCCCGCCTCTCCCTGCTTTCCGCTGCTGGCGGGGAGCGCACACACATTTACACACAGAAAGCGAGACACACACACACACACACACACACACACACACATTTACACACATTTACACACAGAAAGCGAGACACACACACACACACATTTACACACAGAAAGCGAGACACACACACACACACACACGCCTCTTTATAGCTCTCTCGCTCTGACACGCACCCACAAGCATGCACAGCCTTGTGCGCACACACACACACTGACACTCAGTCTCTCTCTCTCTCACACACACACACACACACACACACACACATGACACACAGGCAGGCAGGCAGCGTCAATAAAAAGCCCAGCGCTGTGAGAGGCCGCCGGCACTCCACTCCCCCCTCCTGCCACTGCGATTAGCGGAGGCTGGCTGGCTGGGGAGAGGCGCCCCTCTGTTATCTGGGGCGGTGGCAGCCTGTGTGTGTGTTGAGAGAGAGAGAGGGAGAGAGAGAGAGAGGCAGAGAGAGGGAGAGAGAGAGAGAGATTAATTTAACTCTTTCAGGGCCGGAGCGCAGCGCTTGGAGCTCCGCTCGCTCCTGCGCTCCGCTCAGGCAGCAGCAGCAGCAGCAGCAGCGCGGCCGAGCTGCCATGAAGACAGGATGGAGGGAGAGGAGGAGGACATTAAAAACACGCGATTCTCAGGAAATACATATTTATAACCACCAGGTCATGTCCTCGGTGATATTTCAGGGAAATTCGGAGGGGTTATTCTAGACTATAATTACGCACACATTACGCATGTCGGTTTGTGAGGCTGTGTTGGATTGAAAAAAAGGGATTCTCCACCAATCTCTGAGACTACAGCTGAAATGATTCATTAAGAAAATTATTTTTTTGATAATGACTAATCAGTTGCGTAGTTTTCTAAGAGAAGACGCCCAAAACCTGCAGCTTGAATGTGAAATGCACAGCTCTCCTTTGTCTCCTATCAGAGAAAACCCAAATAGATTTAGATTCTGGAGTGTTGGTCCAACAATGATTGGACATGTTAATGACCATGATACAGGGAGATACAGAACACTAATGTATGGTATACATTGAAACTTTGGTAGGTTTTTATTTTTAAATACCGAGCTTGCTTCGTGACTAGATGAATATTTCCTGCCGGGGGTTCTTTTAGGGGACGTTTAATATTTCTGAAATCCTGGATACAGCCGTGACCCTTAAAAATAAAAGGTTCAGCCTACAGTGGTTCTTCGTGGTGATGCCACAGGGGAACCTTTAAAGATTATCAGGGTCTTCTCAGTATTTGAGTTAATTCAAGGAAATATATATATTATAATTTGAATTGGACATCCATTCAATGGCATGTCTTATGCGGTTTAGCCTCTGGGGACCAACGGCCAATGTTTCTGGGCTTACGGGATGCAGACGGTGGATATCCAGCCAACACCTCCTCTGCAGTCCAATTAGCAACTTGATACCAAGCTGCAACCTCCATGGCTGTGAAGTGAAGCCAACACAGGAAGAGCCAAAAGCTGCAGTTCCTCTAACGTCCACTTGAGGCTGGCTCCAGAAGTGAGTCAGTCTCCATAAGTCCCCATGTCCAAATGTCCAACTTCACAGCAGAAATAAACATGTTTACAGCCTGGTACAAAAACAGTTTTGGTCTCTGTAGCTAATTTGTGAATTTATATAGAACTGTGACATTTAAACATGGGGACTTATGAAGACTGACTCACTTCTGGAGTCAGCCTCAAGTGGACGTTTGAGGAACGGCAGTTTTTGGCACATTGGCGTCATTTCCCGGTGAGTTTCTACACCAGCTCGAGATAAGGCCACCACCCTTCACCCAAAGGTGGTTGCAGGCCGTAACTACTCGTGTTCTTTAGGGACAAAAAGGTTCTCAATGTGCTCACCAAGAACCCGTTTTTCTGAGAGTGTAGGGTAAATCTGTAAGGGGGCCAACATGAAGTGACATTTGGATCCAAACATTTATGTAAATGGTCAAATTGGTCTCGTTTTAGATTTTTAACGTGTAACATTTCCACACATCACAAACTCACATTTGGAGGCGTCCAAGAAAAAAAAAATCCAAATGATTTATTTTTCCTCATTTCATCGGGTTAGTGCGATAGCCTTGAAACCAATTAGATTACTTCACCTCGCAGGCCCTTAAAGGTCTTTGGAAACCACGGCATTATCACCGAGGTAATTAATCTATTTGTGACATGCTTGTTTTTATATATATACGATTCCTCAACGTGCTGGTCATGAGGAGCTTTGTTCAACTCTGCTCTGGGCAAAAGGTCAGGGTCAGAAACACAGACTTTAGGTCACAACGTATTTATATTATTTTCATGACTATGTTCATGGAATGGGTGAGTTTGTTGGATTTACCTGCTCATCAATGCCAGGAGTGACCTGTGTGGGAGAGTCCCTGTTGTCTGACACAGGAACCTCCGATATACAGGAACCTAAAACTGAGAGACATCGTGAACATGGAGCTTCTGGAGCCAGAACATTTGTCCTTATGGAAAGAACTGTCGTTTTTAAAAAGCTGCCAGAATACAGTGCCGTAAAAATACAGCATAACATTACGGTAAAAGGATATTAGTGCTGTTGATTTTACAGTTGGTGTTTTAAGGTTTTGCCATGAAACACAAGGGTGTGTTACGGTGAAAACAAAACGTTGCTTTGAGCTGTGGTCGCAGGAATTTTACCGTAATAAATACGGTATAGCTTCTTCTAATATTGCATTAATTTCACATTTAAAGTTGCCGTTTTATTTCATATTTTACTGCATAAATACAGTTTTCTTTCCATCAAAGGAAGACACACAGCAGTGGCATTGTTTGCTGTATGATATAAAGGTTTATGACAATGTTTCACTGTATTCTGGAATAAATGGAAACCTTCAGAGGAGACAAACGTGTTCAGAGGTTTAACCGTGGAAATGCCGCTCCTGTGTGAGTGACGCTTCCACTCATGAATCACCGGCCTGTGAAGCTCCAGCTCAACACCAACAGCCTGCGGCAGATCCAGCTAATTAAAACATTTGATGCAAAGGGCTACACAACAATTTGGAGTCAATTATTTATACTTTTAAGACATCACTCATGCAATCTCCCCCCATTAACCTTCTCCAGCCTTATATTTAGTGCAAAGCAGCGGGTGAGCTGAGTTTAGGAGGAGGGGGGTGGGTGCTCTGCCCTCCACCACATCCGCGCCTGCACGGTAAACACTGCCGGGGCTTCTAATAAACAGCACACGACGCTCCCGGTGGAAGCTGCGCAAGAGGAGAGACAAACAGCTCTCAGGCCTGCCTCGATGACGGAGCTCCCGCTTGTTTTTCAGCGTCTGGGCGGCTGCTGTTGTTGTCGCCTCTCTCTCTCTCTCTCTCTCTCTCTCTCCCCCTCTCTCCGTTTCCGTGCGTCACAGCTAGGTCATGGCCGGACTCCAACAATGGCTCCGGTTTCTCGAGCCACGTGCACGTGCGCAAAGGCGCAAACACACACACAGAGCGCGAGAGAGAGAGAGAGGGAGAGAGGCACCAGGAGCACACAAACACAGATCTGACAAATGATAGGGTGGCGAGGCGAGGCGAGCTAATAGTAGGCAGTGCGCCTGCCGACATGCCCGTGGGCCGCGGGTGTTAAATTGTATCCAATTACGGCGCATGCGACGATATGAGGGGAGAATAATAATTCTTCTTGCGTGACAGGGAGATTCGCTTATTTCCCGGGCTCTTCATATGGAGGAGGTGCGTTTCAAACGTCTGTGGGAGAGCCTGTGTGGAGGTCTGGTTCTTTTCTGGAGGACATGCCAGCGCGCATTTCATTAATCAAAATCCAGTTAACCAGATTTGGAGACACGGCAGGGGCCAGCAGGGTCCGACCAATAATTAATATCCATTATTTAAGCAGCCCAGGTCTAAACGCACGCACACACACACACACACACACACTTTACAGGAGGCATGAGGGATTGCATCAATGTGAAAATGAAATAAACACGCCCAGTCTCAGCTTTGTTATGAAATGTCTCTCCTGCTCATTTATTTGATGGAGTGCACAGTCAAGTCAAACCAGCACCAGTGCCAAAAGAAGGGTAGGGGCACAGTGCAAGTGTGTGTGAGTGTGTGTGTGTGATACAGTGGTGGTGATGGGGCTCACTGTGAGAACGACAAACTAAAGTTGCACCGTGGTGTCATTGACGCCCAGCAGAAAAGTTCAACAACTCCAAGGGTAACAAGGGTCAAGCTTCGGTTCATTAGTTCAACTGGCTGACAGCCGGCGGCTCGCACCGACAGTGATGAAGCCGCCTAAATATGGGTGGAGGGGAGGAAAACCAAAAACAGGGGGCTGAGGGTTGAATATAAAGCGACTCTATTATCCTGCCAATCACACCTCAGCCAAGTCCCCTTCCAACGCCAGCCACGACGGCCATGAGATGATGAACCATCAGAGGCTGTTGCCGTGGGTGCCGTGTTATGTGTCATCTTTTTTTCCCCGACCTGTTTTGACAGGCACCTTAGAGAAAGTGTGTGTGTGTGTGTGTGTGTGTGGGAGTGATGTTTGACTGAAAACAACATTTTTTTTTTTTTACATCATAAGGCATCGTATGCGAATTGAATCGAGGTTGGGCTCGACTGTCACGTGAGAGAGCGAGCAGCATGTTTGGAAGCAGTTTTCCAGTCCGAGGCACGTACAAAAATAGAGTTATACACTTAAATATATACAGTAGTACAATGATCTGATATAAATACAGTAAAATAAACAATAGTATTGCATAAAAATACAAAAACAACCTTTTTAAAAAAGGTGCAAAAACTGTAAAGAGTAATACTGTCTGACGAAGGAGGGACTCACCTCCTCCCGCCTTTCAGAGAGAAAATTGTTCAGTACCCAGATCAATCTCGGCACGGATGGAGATGTTTTCACGTCAAACACACGGGGTGCTTTTGCAAAAAAAAAAAAAAAAAAAAAGAAAAGGCCCGCTTTTCACCTCATCCCCTGCAGAGAAGTGAAAAGGTAATTGCTGCAAATGCTAAACTAACACCCTGTTATGATTGCCTTTCAGCTGCACTTTGTTTTTTTTTTATTTATTTTTTTTATATTCTCCTTTTTCATTTATTTATTTTTTGTGGTATGCCAAAAAAAAAAAAAAAACACCGCAGACTGCAGGAATCAAGAAGGAAGGCGGCGGCGCAGAGAGGGAAATCGTTTTAAGACCTTTGGGATGCAGCAGATGCCTTTAACATTAGGAGGATCTTTAAAGATCCGCTCCTTTCTTCCCTCCTTCCTCATATGGCAGTATGGCAGGGAGCTGCAGCTCTGTTCAATATGTGTGTGTGTGTGTGAGTGTGTGTGTGTGACTTTAGGATATTAAATAGTAAAGGATGGGGATTAATAATGGAACCTGACAGCTCATCTCCGGCTTCTATCTGCCTGACTGTCCCCCCAATCTTCCCTTCCATTCCCCTCCCTACCTCTTGTTCCTCGGTTTCTAATCCGCTGCATTTCTCCCTGGCTGCGACCCTCCTTCCTTCTCCTTTTCCTCCAGCTCTTTGTGTCTCTCTCTCCCTCCTCTCTGTCTGTCTGTCTGTCCCTCTGTCTCTCTCTCTCTCAGGGCCCTCTGTCTTTCAGGGTCATGTCAGGAGAGTAGAAGAGCACGTTGGTGTCGTCGTCGTCGTCGTCATCGCTGAGGTCGACCAGGTCAGCCTGTGTGTAGCGCACCGCCCCGGGGTGGTACTCTCCGATCCGGGTCCTGTCACACAGCCGCGACTGCAGAGCCAGCTAAAACACACACACACACACACAGAGTTTGAAATTAAGCCTCCGTTCGCACTACGCTGGCTCAAAGACAGTCCTGATGAATGTGAAAATGGAGGTGAGACAAGCTGCCGTTCATTGTGTGCATCGGTTCAGCCCACCAAGATCTAAGACCCGGAGAGTGACAACCTTGATACAACCAGTGTTTGTTTGATTCCCTCGGGCGCAGTCGTTTTCATTTTCTACTCCACTAAACTGCATAAAAGTACTTCGTACTGAATGAATGAATAAAAGGGCCGATCGTCATGTTCAGATGGCATCCCGAACTTTCAAGAACTAATGGGACTTGAATAAGAAAAATGAGTCGGAACACATCGGCCCAACGTGAGCTACGCTGTCGTGCACCAGTATAGTGGAAAAAGACACAAACTCACAAGCCTCGGTCTGCTACTCTAAGTCCGTCAACCAACGAGTGTCTGAAAATGTGGACCGTGAACAATGTTGCATCTACATCCGGGGTCCCCAAACTTTTTTCGGTGCGGGCCACATCAACTTGCCTTTCAGTAATGAAATGATATCAGTCCCACCAGGATTTCACGGCCTTTTTTGAAATAGTTGCGGCCTAAAATGCCTGATGTTGAAGGAGAATTTCAAAAAAATTGTTGCGATTTTGTTGCGGGAGGAAGTGAAAGTTGCGATAAATTGCGATTCGACAGTCGCGGAGAGGGCACAGCGAGCACTAAGTCCACGGCCCCGGGGAAGTCAGGAGGTCCGTGCAGGAGGGCGCTGTAAAGCTCGCGGCCGGAGCCGTGAGCCACCTTTGCCCCCGAGCCTTTCCAAGCCGACCCAGAGCCGGTCGCGGCGCACCGTCATGGAGGAAATGCAACTAGCCAGCCAGCACCGGGGAGAGGTCCCACGAGGGGATCCTCCCGCACCGTGCGGCCGCCCCTGACCCGCCGAGTTGAATCCCCCGGGCAGCCTGCGCGGAAGTTGATCACGAGCAAAGTCACGTCGGAATATACCATTGTGCGAGGAGATGAAAATTAGCTGGTACTGTAAATAGTTCGTAAATAAGGTAGATTTTAATTAGAATGCCAAGCTTAATCATTAAGTGTGGATATTTTATAATAGGAAAATGCAATTTAGGCCATGTTTAGAGGGATTGTTTGGGATCGTTAAGTCGGCCACTCCACTTGTTTAGGTGGGCCGGATGTGGCCCGGGGGCCGTAGTTTGGAGGCCCCTGCTCTACATAAATCAGGCAAACTTCTGCTTTGTGCATGTTTATTTGTGCCTAACATAACCGTTCTGAAACAATAAGGACGTAAACTTTTTATTTCGCTGATTCACAGATTGTTTTTGATACCGGCGCTCCCTCATTCTCATTGGCGGTCTATGTCGCTCAACCACTGCTCACTCTCACTCAGTCTCAGAGACATTTCAGGCTGACTGTGGAGGTTTGACCGGTCCGAGTGTCTTTGATTTTAGCGGCTGCAGCGTGACGTCAGGCTGCATTTTTCCAAAAGTTGGATCTGGTTCAACTTCTGTGCTGCAGTTAGCAGTGTTCTTTCGCAACCCTCCTACCCCGACTGGAATAAAAAAAAAACCTGTGTCTAAATGAGGCCTAAAGCCCTGGATTGATGGTTTTGCCAGCGCTGATGCAGGCCGCAGAGAGAAAAACGCAGTGGACAAGTTGAGCTCGATTCAACTTTTGGAGAAATACAACCTGTTGTTACGCTGCACGATCAAACCTCCACAGTCAGCTTGAAATGTCTCTCAAACTCTGAGACTGTCTAAACTCTGAGACTCTACCCGTCGTGTTCTGACTTTGTTTATTTCATGAAGCAGCTTCTAAATCTGAGTCTGACTCGCAAATTACGCTGCAAAATCCAGACACGAAGAAGTTTAATGTATGTGTTTGTGTCCGATGTTTTGAGAGAGAGTGAGCGGTGGTTGAGAGACAATGATCATGAAGCGGTTATTTGACTGACATCTCAGTGCAGCAGTGAAGGTGCAGCCGTCCGCCTGGTTACGGTAACATGTACCCGCTTTGATCGAGTCACCGTTTCACGCTCATTCAGGCGTCGGACGACAGAAACGGGGAAAAATGAGCTGGTTTTAGTGTGGAAGCAGTTCATAGCGATGCTGAGACATAAGGGGGTTTGGGAGCAGCTATTCCTGCATGCACACAAAAAAAAAAAGTGAGGGAGAGGTGAGCTCATTGCAGAGCCACAGGCGGTTCAGCTGTATGGCTCGAATGCAGATCAATATCAGGGAAGGAAAGAGTGGAAGAGGGGCGGAAAGAGGCAGCGAGAGGGAGGGTTACACAGGTGGGAGTGAGATGCTGCACAAAGGAGGACGGCAGAAATAATGCAAGAGAGATAAATTCCAGAGATGCTGTAACAGGGAACAGACACATACAGTACAGAGAGATACAGATAGGCGAAGAGATGGAAGAGAGAGAGAGGGAGAGGGGGAACTACGACCAGATAAAGCAAGAGATACGAGGCAGACGGCGGAGCGTTTACTGACAGAAATCAGCAGATCAGACAGCGACACGCTTATAAAAGTCTTTGTACACATGCAGCGGGTCCAGAAGAGGACGGAAACTTTTGATTTTTGGTATCACGATTTGATAAAAACAATTTTTAGGCTCTCCCCACACATTTCACTCATGTTTGTAGTCGGCTGAATCGCGGTATGAAACAGCCAACTTGTCTTAAAGAAGGTCAGCGTCTGACAGAGCAGAGAAACGTGTGTGGGAGTATGAAGTCTGCCTCAATAAGAATAATGAAAGTCACCACCGCTGGCTTCCACCTTGTTGTTCTCGTCGCCATTTTTGCAATTTTTAATCCCGTCAACAAAAGTCGGAGTGGTCGACTGTTTCTACGACGGCAGTGAACAGTTGTTGGGACCTGTTTGAATCACTTAACACGGCGCTGTCGCCAGTGATTCAAATCTCGAAAACAGACCACATCAGGTAACATCCGTAGACTAGACCAGGGGTCTGACAACGTCTGACACCAGGTGCAGTGCATGTCGGTTATATACTTCACATTTGTCTTGCAAAACTAGTTATTAAGTCATTAAGTCCATGAAACAGTAAACACAGGTGTTACCGACGATACTGAGTTTAGGTCAAACAGAGTCAGGGTGCTGCTGTGGTGCATGGTGGCCAAGCAGCGACCTCTGCGGCTGTGAAGTGCAGTTCCTCAAACGTCCACTTGAGGCTGGCTCCAGAAGTGAGTCAGTCTCCATAAGTCCCCATGTTTCACAGCAGAAATAAACATGTTTACAGCCTGGTACAAAAAACAGTTTTGGTCTCTGTAGCTAATTTCCCCGTTCATGACAACTGTACTGAGGGTGAATTTATATACAACTCACCTGTTCACATTATATTAAGGCTTAAAGTTATGCAGGATTAAGAGCGTGGACGCTTTGATTGACAGGCGAGTGTCGTTACAGATGGCTTGTTTGAGCAACCAGACATCATTCGGCCAATCTTTGCCGATATCTACTCTACCATTTCATGTCAAAATGGCTGCTGTGTATTGCGTTACGCCTGTTACATTACAGCAATACAGCGAGGAGAAACGCACCTCTGTTATTAACTCGTAGAAAATAAGGATCCTGATTATGTAAATTGATTTTTTTTTCCCTCCTCCGACTCGACGCGATCAGGCACCGCAGACTTTATCTTCCTACACTGAGCGGATCCCTTAATGACAAGTATGATGAGAAGGGACGACAACTCTTTGGATGCACGCGCGGTGTACGCGCGGCGCATCAAGACAGACTTGAAAACGTCTGAGCCAGTCACTTTAAATGCATCGCAGAGACAGCGAGAGCGAGAGCCAGCGAGTGAGCCAGAGGAGGCAGAGTTAGGGTGGTGGTGGTGGTGGTGGGGGCGACTGGTACAAAGGATTTGTTGCGTTGAGGGAGGAACGTTTTGACGCTGTTACAATCCCCCTCCACCACCACCACCACCACCTCCACCTCCTCCTTCTCTCCCCTACAACCCTCCTCCTCCTCCTCCTCCCCCCGCGCCAATCTCACACCTGATGTGTGGGGGCTGCTGGGAGTCGCATGCCAAGATGAATAACAACCGGCTGTTAGTCACGATAGAGCATGAACACACACGCCGCCTGTCTCTCCGTTTCGCTCGTCTCCCGTCTCACCTCTTCTCTCCGTCTCTCCGACGCACAAACAGCGTTTTTATCTGCGATTTCCAAACCCTCCCCTCCCCTCCCTCTCTCTCTCTCTCTCTCTCTCTCTCTCTGTCTCTCTCTTTCTCCCGACTCACCACGGTGAAACATTGATATTTGGGTTGAAGGTCATACCACACATTCCACTCTTCCACGCGGCGCTCATGACCCGTTATCAGCGTGTATGGTGATATCGAGTAGGTGACAATATACGTGTGTGTGTGTGTGAAGACCGTAGAGATTTTTTTTTTTAGTCTTCGTGGTTCAATATCAGCTCTGACTCATACCCGCACACACTGTCAATGTTTGTAGATTGAGACAAATCTGCGGAGAACTGTATTGATCGTGGCGTTTATTGGAATGCGACCGACGAGGTTTGCAGTTCAAATGTGCGACCCCGTCTCCAAAAAACAAAAACAAAAAGGTTATTTCATCGATAACACGAAGCACAAAGATCATCAAATCATCAAAGGAAACTAAGATTTTACCGTATTTATAAAACGATACGCCCCATTCGAATTAGTTTGAACATGTTTGGAAAAAGTCGGGACAACGGTAACTAAAGATTGCAAAAGTTGGTGGAACACCTCACAGATAACGAGGTGAACTGGTAACAGGTTTGCATAACAGAGAAGCTGAGTCATCCTGTGAATGACGACAGCAAAGAAGAATCTGTGGATTTTACAGTTCATGATATCCTTACGGACAGAAATCTCTGAACGCATGGGACGAGGACGTCACTGCACGGGCTGAAACCTTGAACAACGTTCATCGCTGCACCCACTAATAACAGCCGAGACTCGACCGTGCAAAGACGAAACTGGGTTTAAACCAGATACAGAAACGACCCAGAATCGTTTACGATGAACTGAGATGAAGTGGAAAACCGTCCTGAGGTCTGAGGAGTCAAAATTTTAAACCTTTAATTTTAAATCACGGACGCTGTGAGACCATCCGGTTTGTTATCAGCTCAAAAGCCAGCATCCGTGACGGTACGAGCGTGCATTAGTGCACATGGCGTGATGAGTAACCTGCACATTTGTGAAGGATCAATTAATGCTGAACGATATATAGATTTTTGGAGCAACCAACGCCGCCAAGCAGACTACGTCTTTTTCAGAGACAGCCTTGTTTATTTCAGACGATGTCAAACCGCATTCTGCACTTAATCCAACAGCATGGCTCCGTAGTCCAAGAGTCTGGGTGCTAAACTGACCTGCCTGCAGTCCAAGTTCGACAAAGAGGAGACCCCGAACTGTGGAGCATCAAGTAAGAGTCAGCAAAGAGGTGATGAACAGACATTTTTTGAAATATGCCGCCAAAAACAATCAGCATTTTTGGAAACGTGGTTGTAAAAACTGTAAAAACGGCACTAAAAGCTCAATTTGTTAAAGATCAAACATAAAGTTTCCTCTTTTACAGATGGTTTCACTCAAACCTGGGAAGTTACGTAGTCTAATTACATCCTCTCTTACGAGGAAGGAGCCTAAAAACAGGTCAAGGCATTAGTAGTTTTTAACTGATCCATTAGACAGAGTTAACGAATTTAAATGGTTTGACCAACAGTCCAAAATTTAATTTCAATTTAGGAAAGAAAACCAACAACACTGACATCAGATTTTTTTTTGGCATTGTTGCATTGACCTCCTTTAAAATCTGGCTCCCACATCACAAAATTGTTTCCATCAGCGTTTGCCGTACATTGTCAACCAGACTCCGCTTGGCACAAAACTGTGTTCTGCTGAGAGCTTCACGAGGTTGTTAATCAATCTCGGTGACTCAACAAACTGCTACCAGGCGCTCAGATTGATGGTTTTCAAAATTAAATCTCTGCACTGTGATACAGCACCTCTTCACTACGTGACTGTATTCTCCAGCTGCACTTATTAGACAAATAAATAGGAACAATGCGGCCTTAGCATTTCTGTTAATTGCGGTCAGAGCGCTGTTGATGTTGATGTTGCAGTTTCTTGATAACGACAGAGATCATTTGGTTTAAGTGGAATGAATACACAAGAGTCATGTTGTGTAACGTCTCCGTCACCTCCACGCGGCTTCAAACCTCACCAGGAGAATTTCCGACGCGTTTTGCCCGGCAGACTTTGCCAACTTGCTCAGATTTGGTGATTTCTCCTCGGTTTATGTGCTTATGTAGTAAAATTGTTTCCCTATAGGCTGTTTTTACGATCAGATGTTTGAAAGTTGGCCGGCTCAGCTCGAGCTGCTCTGTGCTGATTGTACCGGGATGCTCACGCTCTGTCAAAAATAGGACAGCCGTGTTTATTCGGAGAGACCACGCTTCTGGGACGCATCTGAAATGGACCGCGGCGCTTCTGGTGGGGGTTTGAAACACTGCCAACAATGGCCGTGATTAGCTCTGCCGGCCACGGCACACACGGAATATGAAGAGTTTAGTCGTGACACTGTCTTACTGGCTGACGAGTTTCTTCTTCTTCACAGTAAGCACAACCATTGCATTCTGAGTCGATCATCATCCTGGCTGAAGTCAAAATGTGTATTACTCCACAACCGAAAGTAGTCCCCAACAAATGCACCTAGAACAGCCACGATTAGCTCCGGCAGCCGCGGGTGGAAATTGGCTGTAAGTAAGAATTGATCCACCGAGAACACGCCGATCTTTTTTGTCTGTTTCTTTATCGTTTTGTCACATTAAACCTGTCCCAGGAGCCAATCTCAATATCTGCAATATCTGCAAGTCCATAATTGTCCACCTGGTTGCAGACAGACATAATTTATAGAGGCTTATAGAGCATAAAAGAGAGAATGATCAAATTTAGCACAACACCAGTTCCCCCCCAAAACAGTTTTGACAAAATAGATTTAGAAAATTGCAGAAAGGGAAAACCTGCAAATAAAAAATGATTTAGACGATTGCAGAGAGCTGAGTGCTTGTAAAACATTTGTCTCCAAATATATTCCTACAACCGACAACCGTCCTCACACGAGCACAGCCACATATTCTACAACATAACAAGAAAGTAAAAAAACTACAATCATCACCTCACGCTGAACGCCACCTCCGACCAAGTGGAGTTGCAGTTTACATGCATGTCTGTTCAGACTCGTAACACATGTAGTGAAACTTGTATGTTGGCTAAATGGAAGTTCTGTTAATTTGTGGGTAGTTGTAGCGACGGAGAAACATGCTGTCTTCACTTAGAGACTCATTTTGGAGCTTCGTTACATGGTGCAACGACATCTATCGTGCATGTGTCCTCTTGAGGTTTCTTCCATTTTGTCAATCGAAATGTTTCGAATACAAGTCGAGGGTCTGAGGACGGAGGGTGTCGTTTGCCGTGCAGGTTGTGAAGCACCTTGAGGCAATTATTTGATTTGTGACAGTCATTTTCTTCCTCTTTTCTGGGGTCGGGTCGTGGTGGCAGCAGGTTTAGCAAGGCGCTCCAGACGTCCTTCACCCCAGCAACATATTCCAGCTCCTCCTGGAGGATCCTGAGGCGTTCCCAGGCTAGATGGGCCATGTAGACCCTTCAGTGAGTTCTAGGTCTGCCCCGGGGTCTCCTCTCAGAAAGGCGTCCAGGGGGTGCATCCTAATCAGATGCAAGAACCACCTCAGCTAGCTCCTTTCGACACTCAGGAGCAGCAGCTCTACTCCGATATATTTATCGTAATTAGCATACGGTAATTACTGTATGAATTCTTGAGTATCGTTAAGTGACCTTGACATCTGACCACCAAAATCTAAGCAGTTAAAGTCCCTCAAGGTGTCCCTGAAATATCGCATTCAAGAGAATGGATGGATGGACAGACAACCTGAAAACACGATGCCTCCGGCCACGGCATAAAACATCATTCAGTCATTCAGTAATAGGCCTTTCATCCAAAGCATGCTCGGATATGCTTCAGCCACCCGTGAGGTTTATAAAGCCCCTCTCAGACAAAGAATCTGCATCACAGCTGTCTGCATGTGTCTGGTAAAGTATTTGTTGTGGGTCTCTACGGTGCCGATGTTGGTCAGTCAGTCAGTCTATCACTGAAAAACTATCAAATGGATTGCTATGAGATCGAATGACATTCACGTCTCCAGAGAATTAGTTCCTAATGATTTTGATTCAGCGGGTTTCCCTGCAGCGTCCTGGGGCCGCATTCAGACAGGATTGGACCCTGCGGGGAAAACGCAGGAATTTCCATTCACTTGAGTGGCGGTAGTTTGTTCTGGCTGCAATGCAGCGACCTGCGGCGGAGAAGTTGAGTCGGATCCAGCTTTTGGAAAAAAAAAATGCAGCCCAAACTCTAAACTCTGATACTCTACCTGTCGTGTTCTGGCTTTGTTTGTTTCATGAACCAGCTTCTACATCTGAGAGACTGAAATTTATGCTGCAAGATAGAGACACAAAGATCCGATGGTTTGAGAGATGGTTGGTCGAGCGCCGGCCTCGATAAAACGTTGTTAGTTTTTCTCTGATTGTTTCACAGCGGTTACGTTCAGCACAAATAGACACAACCTCACACCCCATCCGATAACGCTGATCCTGAATGCGGCATAAAGAGGTTGACATGTTAACTCTGAACTATTATGACATTTTATACCGATGCATGGGGACCAGAGGGTGAAGCATCGTGTCTCAACAGTCATTAGATGGATTACCATCAACGTTGGTACAGATGTTCGCGTAGCAACTCCTCTGAGCACTTTTATGCGATGATCTTGTGACGCGTGTGCAGTTACCTGCATGCCGGTTGGGCTCAGGAGGCTCCACCAATCTCTATCCAGGCCGAAGACGAATGCATTGGCCAAGCCGTGGAGCGGTGCTGACAGGACGTGCAACAGGGTGAGAGGGAAGGATGGATCCTGTGGGTAGAAGGCATTATGGAGCCTGTTGGGAAGAGAGAGAGAGAGAGAGAGAAGTGTTGAGTTCATCCATAAAAAAAAGTTGTAAATAAAGAGACAACCTGCAAGAGAGCTTCAGGGGTGAGTAATCGAAGGAGAAGTCAGCAACGAGGAGGCGGGGGGGCGGGTTGAAAAAAAAAAGGGAAAGACGGAGAGCGAGCGGTTGATAGACAGAGCAACAGAAAGAAGGAGAGGACAAGTGAGTGACAGAGTGAGGGACAGGGTGAGAACGAGAGGTAATGAGAGCGAGCGGCGCGAGGCAGAAAAAGAGAGGACGAGTGAGAGAGAGAGAGAGAGAGAGAGAGGGGAAAAGGGGGGAGGGTGAAAGAGCGAGCGAGCTTTATATCAGCGTTTAAGAGCCCATTAGGCAGCGTGAGACGGCTGGGCTGACACATTCTTGGCTGCCGCTTCGACAGCACGCAGCACTTTACAAGGACAGGGAGAAGTGTAGCGCTCAACTCCCTTCCTCTCCTTCTTCTCTCCCGCCTCTCTCTCATCTCAGTTCCCTGCGTCTCCTGACCACGATTTCACCATCCCGTCATCCTCTTTTTCATTCCTCGCACGTTCCCCCCCCCCACCTACACGCCGCCGCCGCCACCGCCTCCTCCCCAACCCTCTCTCTCTCTCTCTCTTTCTGCGATATCTCTCCCATTTCTTTGCATTCATCTGTCTGGATATCTCATTTTCATCTTGACTCATGAGGGTGATCCTCGGTCCTCTTTTCTTTTCAATTCCCCTCCCTCTGCGCCTCCCTCACTATCTCTCTGGGAGCCTTGGGCATGACTACAAGGAGAACCTGATATTGTGTGTGGCGCGGCTGCAAACTAATGGCTGCCCCTGAGAATGACGCTGCTCAGCCATTAACCCTGGATTAACCCTGTATTAGCGCTGCTCGTCGGGTTAGACCGCCGCTAATGTCTTTTATTGATCTATTAGTGAGAGAATCAAACCGTGTGCGGCTCACGGCGTTTTTTTCCCGTGTGTGTGTTGTGTTCCTCGGGTTGGGTGCGTGGAGCGACCCAAGTGGCCGCGGTGGTTGACCTCAGGGGTCGGCGGGGGAATCATCCCCGAGCTTCTCATGCCCTGCGAGAGGAAGGAAACACAAAGCAAACATACGAGGGGAAACAACCTGCAGAGTCACTCATCTCTCCGGTTATTATTTTAAAAGCTAATGACCTTATTGAAATCTTTCGTAATGGTGCTCTCGTTGTGTTAATCGCCTCACAACAGTGTCACGTCACTAGACTCATCCCCGAAAGTCTTGGTGACCAGCCAAGCTACCAGATCTCTACTTATACCCAACAGCATGTGGAGATATCTGTGCTACTGCACTGGTATTTCACAGAGCACTGTTACTACATCATTACACGACACGGGGGGAAGAAAAAAAAAGAGGAACCAATACCATTAAATTGAAAAACCACAGCGGATGCTTACTGTAAAGTTAGCCACAGGCGTGTGCAAGTAAAAATAACTGTTTCGTAAGACGCGCTGTCACAAAGATATGGTTTCATTATTATCTTAAATCTTTTAACCACGTTACTCAAACAACAGTAGATTTTCCCAGCTGTGGCTTAACACGTATTGAGTTCACTAGTATTTACGTCACGAGGATGGCGTGGGACTGACTCAAAATAGTGTCCACGAGATAAATTCATGGTTTTGATCTTGTGATGGGACGTGTTGGATTTTCCCAGCCTCACAGTTTATAGTGATTAAAGAAGGTCAGAGGAAAAAAATAACTTTTAACACATTTATCAACGCAGAATCTAAGACAAAAAGCTCTGAGAAATAAACGAATTTATGAGGAACGTGGTTCGAGATTGAAGACAAAACCCCTCCGGGCACGTCTCCGTCACGTCGCAGCGATGATGCTGAGTCTTCAAAACCCATCAGAAGCGTTTCAGAAGCAGAGCGGAGACTTTGTTAACTTGCTCAGATTTGGAGGTTTGAAACATCGACTAGAACGGCCACGAGTAGCTCTGGCAGCCGTGGCGCAAACAGAACGCATCGCATCAGTGCCCGGTCGAAATTTGGCCGTAAGGCTACCAATCATTTCCACCACAGTGTTGTTGGTTTAGCGTAATCACACAAAATAACGTGACAATGGACGGTGCATAGGACCTCACATCGATACGATGAACCACATTCACTTTAGTAACAACAAATAAAAGAACATCTTGTTAAATGTCACTTGCTCGCAGTGGAATTCTTATTATTTAGGTTGCAGGACAAATGCTTGTATTTATCACCAAAGTTGCCACAGTTTTACCAAAGTATTCACAGTGCCAGTAATTTTAGATTCCTTTTACTTTGATGGCAGCTTCGCACACTCTTGGCGTTCTCTCAATCAGCTTCATGAGGTCGTTACCTGGATGGTTTTCAATTAAAAATTGTGCCCAGCTAAACGTTAATTAGTGGAATTTCTTCCCTTTTTATGTGTTTGTCAGTTGTGTTGTTCAGAGATAGCGTTGGCATACACTAAATAACCCTATTGGACTACTGTGGTAATCCATATTATGACAAGAACTACTCAACCGAGTAAAGAGAATCGACGGTCATCAATCATTAATCCGGAAAACATCGAGAACTTTGCAGGTGCAGTAACAAAAAAGGAAAGGAAGACCGAGAGTTATCTCTGCTGCAGAGGAGAAGTTCAGTCCACATAAATGCTTCACAGAGTTCAAGTAGCAGACACATCTCAAAAACTGCTCAGAGGAGACTGTGTGAACCAGATCTTTGTGGTTGAAGTACTGCAAAGAAACCACGACTGAGGGAGACCAAGAAAAAGAAGAAGAAGAAGAGGAGGAGAACTTCTTGGGTAAAGAAACAGGAAAGAAATGGGCGTTAGACCAGTGGAGATCTGTAGTTTGGTCTGACGAGTCCAGATTTGGGGGTTTTGTGAGATGCAGAGAAGGTGAACAGATGGTATCTACGTGTGTGGTTCCCATCGCGAAGCATCGAGGAGGATGTGTGATAGAAGCACCATAGAAGCAACATGGCATCCCACCTTTGTGCTTAGTGGGACCATCATTTGTTTTTCAACAGGACAATGACCCCAAACACACCTCCAGACTATTTAACCAAGAAGGAGAATGATGGGATGCTGCATCAGATGACCTGGACTCCACAATCACCCAACCTAAGCCCAGCTGAGATGGTTTGGGACGAGTTGGACCACAGAGCGAAGGCAAGTGCTCAGCAAATATGGGAACTCCTTCAAGACTCATGAAGCTGACTGAGAAGAGTGTGCAACGCTCGAACTTTGAAGAGATTTTTTTGTTCATCACATTAATTCCATATGTGGTCCTTCATAGTTTCTTTAATCTACTGACACAGAAAGCAACAAAAAACATAAAGAATGACCATTGATTGAGAAGGTGTGTCCACACTTTTGAGTGGCATGGAAACCTTTTGTCCGCACCCCGACTGAAATCTCTCCAACATTTGAGTCATTTTCTCTTTCAGAAATAGACCACTGGGCGCTCGTAGTTGATTACATCGTTAACAGCGAGGTGGAACGACGCCGGCTCGGCTTCCTCTGTTATGAATTAACCCGCGCAACTGTAACAAGAACCTGCTGACCGCTGACAATAATTGGTTGTTTGTACATTATTGTGCTTTCAGACACATTATGGGAGTAGACCACGCATCAGAGCTTGTCTGAGGTATGAACTGACCGGACATGACTTTGGATGACTTCGTTTAGTTTATCTTTAAATTACAGGTTAGAGGTGCTTTTACTTTGTTGAACTACGCGAGCACATCATTAAGATCTGTTGGGTTCTCACTCCTCTTAAAACTGACTGCAGGTGAAAAGCACAGGAGATGATTATGGAGATTCATCCACAAATCTGGATATAATCCTCTCTTATCCTCTTTTGCAGCACGAGGTTGCAAGGTTTATTTTCTGGTAATCTGTCTCCATTTAAACTTCAAAACCACCCTCTGAAAAGTTGTGACAGGGAAAAGAAACCGCAAGACGAGGTTGGCCAGAGGTTGGAGAGAGACCCAACGCGTGACAAGAACCTACCTGTTGTAAGTCAGTCTAAGTAAGGGTGTCAACTAAACGCAGCTTAAAATAAAACCAACAGTGCGGCCAGTGGAGCGTGGAGTGCCGCGTCCTGGCTCTTGTCGGAGTGAGGACCATTTCAGAGCGACGCTGCCTATTTTCTGGGTTAGCCTACCGCTGTATCTCCAAGGACCAGACCAGCTGCTGCTCACATTCATTTCACTTCCCATTAAAGGTGAAATAAATCAGAAGTCCCCACACAACCTCCTTGGAGACGCAGGAAACACACACACACACACACACACACACATGCGCACGCAGAAAGTCAAACACATGCGTGCATGTATAAACACACACGTCGCACGTCCGTACGTCGAGGTGTGTACATACAGTATAACCCAGGTCATATGCATCGAGGATGTAAGGTCGAGAGGAAATGCAGTGTGTGTGTGTGTGTGTGTGTGTGTGTGTGTGTGTGTGTTTCTCTGACAGCGCAGCGGTGAGAGTGAGTGGGTCTGTGTGAAGGGGGGCTATTTCTGGCGTCTCATTTTTTTTTCCTGCTGCCGCAAAGAAATGCGATCGGCGTCCGGGAAACGAGAGCTGGCAGCAAGCAATCATCTGCCTGCCACACACACACACACACACACACACACACACGCACACAGCACCTCGCAGTGCCGAGCAACACGCGCCATGGCAACGGAACAGCCGCAATTAGAGGCGAAGAGCCTTTCCCCTCCATCGAGGGAGAGACGGAGAGCGAAATGAAAGGAAGAAAGAAAGTGCAGGCGAGAGAGAGAGAGAGAGAGAGAGAGAGACAGGAAAGAGGGGGGGGAGTGACGGAGGGGGAGAAACAAGCACAGCACAGGAAGGAGAGAGGGAGAGTTGAAGAGGAAAGGAGAACACGATAAAGAGGTGAGAATGTGCAAGAGTGAGGCTGTGAAGGGGAACGAAGGCCGAGAGCGATGGAGGAAGGAGGAGGAGGAGGAGAGAGGAGGGAAAAGACTAAAAAGCAGAGGAGGCAGAGCGAGGAATAGAAGGAGAAGAAGGAGAAGAAGGAGAAGGAGGAGGTGGAGGAGAGATATCCAAAAAGACAGATTGCAAGACATGAGCGAGACAAACAAAAGAGATTACGTGCGAGAGAAACCAAGATAAGACGTGGTGTGGTGCTGGGGAGAAAAAAAGGCGAGGAGGTTAGATAGAGAGAGAAGGGAGCGATGGAGAGACGGGTGGAGGCGTGCGGAGGAGGAGGAGGAGGAGGTGGTGGTGGTGGAGGAGGAGAAGGGGGGGCAGGCTGTTTCTCCTGTGTGAGCCAGGCTAATGAAAGATGAATGAGGGAGGCAGTGGTGGGAAGGAGAGTGTGGCTGCGGGCGATGCCTGGCTGAGCTGCTGCTGTGTGTGTGTGTGTGTGTTTGTCAGGCGTTTGTGTGTGTGTGTGTGTGTGTGTGTGTGTGTGTTTGTCAGGCGTGTGTGTGTGCGGTGTAGCCGAGTCGAGCCTCACAGTTGGCTGACTGGTGTTGGACAACAGGGATGATATTGTGCACACTGTATGACTCAGACGCAAACGGTCGACAACAATAAACACGCACACACGCGCAGATCTGCGCAGCTCTGGGACGGAAAAGTCCGCCGCCACCTGTAAACACGCAGTCAGTCATTAGCACCCGCACGGCGTCTCCGCGCCTCGCTCACTTATTCAGACCTTCCATCTATCATGCTGTCAGTCACTCTTTGAACCCGTCTCTCTCTCTCTCCCTCCAGATTCTCTGCAAAATCCTTCATCCGCTGCCTCTCCCTCCCCTCCCTCTCTTCCAATATCCGACCCTGCCAGTCTACACCACTTTCCAGCCATCAATTTCCCCACCTTCCTCCATCAGAGTTCACCTCTTTGTCCGCCTCTTAATTGTTGTGCTGAACATCCTCGGAGCTGTTACAGTAACAGCTCGGACGAGAACTCCTTTCTCCCAAGAGTGGAGGACGACCAGACAGAGAAGTCATCCTGACCCTGATCGCACTTCCTCTCCTCTCTCTCTCTGTCTCTCCGACTGACTGCCTGACTTCTTCTTCTTTTTTTTTCTTCCCCCCCAGACGAATCACATGCTTCACGGTGCCAAAACAAAGTCGTAGTGCTGCCCATGCTGCTGCTGCTGCTGCTGCTGACGGCCGATCTGAACTTTTCTCTAACTAAAAAAAAGGCATAATTCTGCCAAAACGACGACTCCGCGTAAGGTCAGGATGTGATTCACAACTTTATTTTTTTTAAACTGCTCGGCCAAATTAATGAAGCCAAGGAGACGCTGTGATAAATATATATCTTCATGTTTGAGAATGTTTACCTCAGATAGCTTTTAGGCATTTTACATTTTTAGTCATTTATCCAAAGCAGTTTGGGGTTCAGTATCTTCCCCAAGGACACTTTGACATGCAGACTGGAGGAGCTGGGGATCGAACCGCCGATCATCTGATTAGCGTACGACCCGCTCTACCTCCTGAGCCACAGTCGCCCCCGTTCAGTGAAACATTTCTCACCAACAGACGAACAAGAGTTCATTGAAGAATTACGCTTCATGAGCAAGCGGCAACCTCCATGTCTGCGAAGTGAAGCTGCAGTTCCTCTAACGTCCACTTGAGGCTGGTTCCAGAAGTGAGTCAGTCTCCATAAGTCCCCATGTTAGACAGCAGAAATAAACATGTTTACAGCCTGGTACAAAAAACAGTTTTGGTCTCCGTAGCTAATTTCCCTGTTGAGGGTGAATTTATATACAACTCACCTGTTCACATTATACTAAGGCTTAAAGTTATGCAGGATTAAGAGCGTGGACGCTTTGACTGACAGGTTACAGATGGTTTTGTTCAGCCATCCAGCTCCACAGATTTTGAGATTTCTTTTGTAGCGTTTTATTGAATTTGAATCACAGATAAAATTCAAATCAGGTGATGTTTGCCGTTCTAACTCTCAACAAACTTAGAAATACGTTTCCTCTTTGATAGCTGAAAAACCTGACCTGTGGTTCAAAAGGCTCTGTTGGTTGTTCACGCGTCTGTTGTGCATGCATGTTGGCCCTCAGGGCAGCAAAGACAGGCCTCTCATTGTTCGCTGACAACATGTGATCATCCGCTCAGATGTGCATAGGCTCTGCTGCTCGTGTGAAGTATCTGCAGGAATACGCCGGACTGTGGATGATCGACTCTGAAAGGGTCAACGTGAGGATAACTGTCACGGTTAAGGGCATGACTCCCATTATACTCACACATCTTTCTGGTCAACGCGACACTAAATATTTCTGGTATCAGGCTGAACATGTGAGTGCATGCACACCTGCACGAGTGCACACGCACACACGCATTCACCAACAGACAAAGAGGCACACACAGACCCGGGGGACCGAGGCGGCTAACGTTCACCAACAGAATAAAACCCAAACAAAGAGACATCCTGTTTCCTGGAACACAACACCACTCAACCCTCTGTGCTGGGAGCAGCCAGTAAACACACACACACACACACACACACACATACACACACACACACGAGAAAAAATCTGTTCATTTGACATCGCCACGCATGTGTTGCGTGCTGCCTGATTCGTGTACTGGCGTGTTTTTCTGTGCGTCCAGCGATGCCACTGGCTGTGCCTTCAAGTGTCGGTGCACGTGAGTTTATCCTTGTGAGCGGCTGTGGCTAGAAGTGTGTGTGTTCGTGTATGCGTGTGTGTGTGTGTGTTCGTGTGTGTGTGTGTGTGTGTGTGTGTGAGACGGAGAGGAGGGAGGGAGAGCAGATGATAGAGTAGGCTTTAGCGATTCCCTGGAGTGTGAGGCAGCGTTTACGGCACTCTCAGAGCAGCCAGAGTGATGAATATTTAAAGACGTGCCTGAAAGAGCACGAGGGAGGGGGGAGCGGGATTTGTGCGTGCGTCCGAGTGTGTGTCGAGGGAGGGGGGAGCGGGATTTGTGCGTGCGTCCGAGTGTGTGTGTGCGTGTGTGTGTGTGTGTGTGTGTGTGTTTGTGTTTGCATGCGCCTGTGAATGCACGCTCGCGCCTAAGTGTGTGTGCGGGAGGTTATCTGGTACCTCCTTTAGCGTTTGCGTGTGCATGCACATATGGACGTATACATGCATGTGTGTGCCTGTGTGTAGTTTGTGTGTACATATGAGAGTGTATTTGTGTTGTTGTGTGTATGTGAATGTGCATGTGTCATTGCCCCCATATGTGTTTAAATCCTGATTTACATGCATGTAAATACATCTACATTATCGCGTGTACGTGCGTCCAACACAAGATTAAATCCAGAGCCTCGGTGTGTGTGTGTGTGTGTTTGTGTCAGTGTGTGTGTGTGTGTGTGTCCAGCCTCGACGCGGGTGCCTGCCCCTGTGTGTGTTTGCACTTCACACAGCCCTGTAGGCCAGCTCTCTGTCTCGCTAAATGGGGATGAATAGCAGAGCGTCGCTGCTGCTCAACGGGAGACGGATGGCTACGGGGCTCGCCGTCTCCAGTTACACACCGATCACTGCCTGAGACGCAAAAGCGCACACAAGTGAACACACGCACACGCACCCACACACACACACACACACACACAGTAGGCATGACCATATATCCGCCCAAATATTATCTAGGCCACACAGCCACATGTGGCTGAAGCTATCGCACAGGCGATCAGGGCGCTCAAAGAGCGTGACACACGACACACCGCAGACATCTTTGATTGATTCTCTAAAGATTTTTTTTTAGCATCTGTGTGTAAATAAGAAACAAAATAACATCTAAATAATGAGACCATCAGACCTGATGATGTGTTTTTTAAATGTGGTGTGAAAATATACCGAAAATCAACCAATCCTAACGGAGCCCAGGCGAGGAAACCTGGAGTTTTGGGATCAATCAATGAAAGTATAAAGAGCTGACAGAGCGTGAGTGGCGTCACCCACGGGTTTCATGTTGGACGTACTGCCTCTTCCACCTCCAGGCTAATCTAAAAATCTGCAAAGACGTGGATCATCGGCAGACCTGGGGCAGGCTGAATGACGCCTCGGCGTCTGTAACGGCATCTTCAATCATAATTATGCAGAATTTTAAGCCTTAAAGGTCCAGTGTGTAAGATTTAGGAGTATCTATTAGTATGTTTTCTTTTAGTGTATAACCACCTGAAAATAAGAATCATTGTGTTTTTGTTGTCTTTTAATGAGCTCTGTGAGACGCAGGTCCTCTTACATTTTTCCAGCCCAGAGCAGACAAACCAAACACTGATCTACATCTGGATTTTTGCTTTTTGAGTGAATTCGGCAGCCAGAGTTCTTCCTACATGCTTGGAAGGAGAGGGTGAGGCGTGAGAGAGAGTATTCATTTGGTTGCAATCTGCAGCTTCACCACTACAATCCTACACACTGGACCTTTAATAGAATTTTAAGTTCTATAAAAACTCACCCTCAGTCTGATTCCGCCTCCCGACTAATCTAAAAATCAGAAAAGACACGGATCATCGGCGGACCTGAGGCGGGCTGAATAACATCTGGTTGCTCAAACAAGCCATCTGTAACGGCACCCACCTGTCAATCAAAGCGTCCACGCTCTTAATCCTGCATAACTTTAAGCCTTAATATAATGTGAACAGGTGAGTTGTATATAAATTCACCCTCAGCACAGTTGTCATGAACGGGGAAATTAGCTACAGAGACCAAAACTGTTTTTTGTACCAGGCTGTAAACATGTTTATTTCTGCTGTGAAACATGGGGACTTATGGAGACTGACTCACTTCTGGAGCCAGCCTCAAGTGGACGACAAGAGGAACTGCAGTTTTTTTTGGCACGTCTGCTTTGGCTTCACTTCACAGACACGGAGGTCGGCGTTTGATCAGAGATCAAAGTAACAAAACAAAAAAAGGAGGAGAAATGACAAACCTGCAAAATATATCGACTTATTTTAGTAAACAGGCCACCGCTGCCACTCTCGTACAGTAAATTGAACGTGAAGAGATAGATACATTTTTTTAAAAAAGGCTTGCGGACGAATAAAGATGAGAGTTGGAAGCTTGCATACTGCCTTCTGCATCTGAGGAGCTCACTTGTACAAGTAAACAAAATACACCACAGAAGATATTAGGGTATACAGTACAAACCACACACACACACAGAAGATATTAGGGTATACAGTACAAACCACACACACACACACACACTCTCACACACGCACACACACACACACACACACAAACACACCACCCTGCTCGCTTGAATGCGAGATATTTTCCGAGAGGCGTCGGGGAAGCAGGAACGGAAGGAGCGGAGAGTAGAAAGGAAAGAGAAAGCAGGGAGTGTGAGAGAGAGAGAAAGAGCGCATCCTGGGATGCAGAATGCCAAATACAGTGAGATAAGAGTTAATGTATCCCCCCCTAACTCCCCCCTTCTTCCTCATCCCTCCCGTTTGGCTCTCTCTTTCTTTCTCCCTACATCCATCCCTCCCTCCTTCCCTCCCTGCCTCCCTCCCTCCCTCCTCCGCCTCCTCCCCGTTTGCTTTGAGGGATGAATAATAACTGCTTCTCTGAGATTTCCTCCCTCGTTTTTCAAAGCACAGAACGGAGATGGGGAAGGTCTGCCTGGCCCGGAGTTTTGCGTGTGTGTGTGTGTGTGCGTGCACAACACACACACACACAGACACACTGAAGCACGCACACACACACACACACACACGCACCACCACCACCACCACCGTCTTGTTCTCGCTGCTTGCCTGAAGCAGGGAAATCAGATCTCCTCCAGAGAAAGGCGGCGGCGGCAGTGGCGGCGGCGGCGGGGAGGTGGTGGTGGTGTTGGTGGTGGTGAGGAGGGGGTAGCTTAGGCGCTGTAGGGAGCCCATACAAAAAAAAAAAAAAAAAAAAAAAACCCTGCAAGCACGTATAGGCCTATACACACCGCAAAACCCACACGCAGCATCGAGGGAAACTAAGAATAACTAGGAGGATGCACGCTGCCTCCTGGAGCGACAGGGTGAACTCAAGGTTACAGACATCACCGGTTCACAAGCCCCTGTTGCCAGGGCCAATCCATCCCCTCTGCAGGACACGTAACCCCCTGATTGCTCAAAGGCAACTCGCTCTGGAGGTTTGAGCTTCTAGACAAAGCCTTAAAGAGGAATACGGCTGCCGATTCCTCCCCGCTAAGTGTCAAAAAGGGGGGAAAGAGAAGGAGGAGGAGGAGGAGGAGGAGGAGGAGGGGAGCAAAGAAAGCAGCCTGTCCAGGAGGAGCACTCGCACATCAAGCTGCGACGCGCCGCCACAGAAATCGGCAGCTAGGTTTCCGAGGAGAGGGCTTATTTATGCAAACAGGCGTACAAGCGCGCACAGTAGGAATCTAGACAAGCCTTGTAAACAAACACACACCCACACCATAAAGCACACAGGGGAGGCGATGTGAGAAGCAGACTGTGAAAACTCTCGTCGTGCCCGGGCCGTGTGCGCACACACACAAACACACAAACACACACACACACAAACCAACATTCGCGCAAAGAGCCGACAGAGAGAGAGAGAGAAGTGGCAGAGAGGGAGGGAAAAGAAGGACAAAGAGGGAGAGGAGGAGGAGGAGGGATAAGTGCGAAGGTGTGAGTGTCTGGTGCTACTTTTGTGTTGCCAAATGAGGGCAAGTGAATGAGTGAGAGAAAGAGAGAGAGCGCGACGTGGTAAAATGATGTATAATGACTCGTCCATGCGTGTGTGTGTGTGCGAGCGCGAGCGAGCGAGCGAGCGAGGAAAAAGTCGGAGCGCTTTCCCATTTCAATTCGCAACAGCTGGTGTCGAATTAACACATTTACCAGCGTGCATTTGGAACAGATTAAAATTGCGTGTGGCGTGTGACTGTCTGCGTGTGTGCGTGTTTATATGTGTGTGTGTGTGTTTATATGTGTGTGTGTGTGTGTGTGTGTGGTAGTAGATGATGATGATGAGGGGCCAAAAACAAGAGTGTGTTTGTGCGTGGGAGTGTCTGTGTATTAACGCAATGGATCAGGGGGGAGAAAGGGAGAGAGAGAGGGAGAGAGAGAGAGAGAGAGAGAGAGAGGGAGAGAGAGGGAGAGAGAGGGAGGGGGGTGCAGATTGAGCGAGCGAGAAAGAGAGAGAGAGGGGGTGAGAGAGAGAGAGAGAGAGCTCTACCCGACGGCTTTAGCTGCTGCCCTGGGCCGTCTCTCTAAGCCCTGTTTAGGAGGCTTTGGAGCTCAGATAGAAATAATCCCCCACTCAGACACACACACACGTGCACACACAACCTAGGAACGCACACACACACATACACAAACACATGGAAATGCTCACAGGCGCACACACACACACACACACACACTGGAGTCGAGGCGGACAAACAAGCGCGCACGCCACATCGTAGCACGCACACGGGGCAACAAGCAGCGACAGCACATTCGCCTTGACACGAAACCAACCACCCGCCTACACACACACACACACACACACACACACACACACACACACACGCACTAATGCTGTCTGCCGTGCGCTGCTTCCGCACGGCAGAGCACAGCGACATCGGCACGGCACCGTGACAAACACTTTACACACTCCAGCACTCGGCAGAGGAGGAGGAGGAGGAGGAGGAGGAGGGAAGGAAGGAGGGAAGAGATGGAGAAAGAGGGGAGGAGGAGGAGAAGGAGGATATGAGCTGGGGGGGGGGTGAGTGAGTAGGGGAGGGGAGGCTAACAAATTAATAGGAGCCGGAGATATACACAGCCAGCGCTGCTGCTGCTGCTGCTGCTGCTCGTGGTGGTGGAGGAGGAGGAGGAGGAGGAGGAGGAGGTGGAGGACGACGACGAGAGAGCAATTCATTCCCGTTTTCTCCTCGTTCGCTCTCTGGAGAAAGGCAGAGTGGAGCTGAGCGAGAGAGCGTGTTTGCTCAAAAGAGAGAGAGAGAGAGAGAAGGCTTTGTGTGGCAGAGGAGAGGAAAAGTGATGGAGGGAGGAGGAGGAGGAGGAGGAGGAGGAGGTGGGGAAATGACATAAAAACACAGGAGGAGAAAGACAAGTGTGGAAAAAAGGAAGGGAAAGTGACATTAAAGGAGGGAAGGAAATAAGGAAGGGAGGGAGGGAGGGAGGGAGGTTTGGGGTTAGCACAGGATGCCGTTTGTCATCTTCATCAGCTGACAGCCGGGACACGGGAGGGAGGAGGAGGAGGGGATGGATGGATGGAGAGGTGAAGGAGGAGGCGGTGGAGGAGTAGGAGGAGGAGAGGGGGGGTGGGCGGTGTTTAAGCGGAGCCTTTGAGAGACGTTGACCCTGTAATTGACCTGTGTCTCCGCCTACATCGCCGTGGCGACAAGCAGAGCCGCCGCAGCTAATCACTTAGTAACCCTGACCTGTCAATCACACCGGTTCTGCCGCGAAGAATGGGGGAGGGAGGGAGGGAGGGAGGAAGAAATGAAAGAAAGAGGGAGAAAGAGAGAGAGAGAGAGAGAGAGGGAGTGAAGGAGTAATAACAGCACCGGGGTTATCATTTACTGGACCACCCGCCTCCTCCCACCAACCCTCAGCCGGCGAAGCCCTGGTTTTAAAAAAGCCAATAAAATGCTCTGTGCCTCCGACACACACACACACACACACACACACACACACACACACAATCTACTTTAGTGTTCGTGCTACGCAGAGAGCGAAGCTTTCTGAGAGTTCAGATAAGAGAGAGCACGAGAGGAGGATGGGAAAGGCAGAGAGGAGGAGGAGGAGGAGGAGGAGGGTGACGGGTTGAGAGGAGATAAGATAGCAGAGTGAAGCCAACATGCAAATAAAACAACGGAGTACAGAGTTTATGTGGCGCACAGGTGTGTGTGTGTGTGTGTGTGTGTGTTACCTGTTGATGAGGGGGAAGATAGACACCAGCAGGTAAACGGAGGGATACCACTTCAGCGGCTTGATCTCCTCCGCCAAGGAAACCTGGAGGAGAGAAAACTGACGTTTGACGAGGAGAAATTGAACGCTTTTTATCTCACACACATACACACCATACACACACACACACACACACACACACTCTGGGTCTTAACTGGAAGATCAGTGCACCGAGGCAAACAACAAAGGCCAATTAAAACCTAATAAAATATTAACCTGCTGATAATATCCACACGGTTATGAGGGGAGGAGGAGGAGGGAAGAAACGGGGGTGATTCCAATTAAACTGGAAGCCAATACTTTGTGAACGGGATGAATTCAATATCTATATAAACAGGCAGGCGAGGCGGGCGGGCAGGAAGACGGAGAGATGCGGCAGCAGCTAAAATTCAAGGAGATGGAGGTGGTGGTGGTGGTGGTGGTGGTGGGGGGGAGAGCGAGGCTGGCTGCTGCTGCTGCTGCTGGTGATGGTGGAGAGCTTTTACAAGCCGTTATCTAATTCCCGGGAGAGGAGGACTCTCGCGTCCGGAAGAGGCTGAGCAGCGCAGCCCCTGGATCGATTTTCTGCGCGGTGCTTCCCCCTCCCTTCCACTTCCACCTCCCCGAGGCGAGGCCTCTCTCTCCCTCTCTCTCACACAGTCAGAGCCCACGAGCTCCAGTCTCTACCCCCACATGCTGGAAATTAATTACTCACAAGAAAGACCCCGAGGCGTGCAAGCTCTAACGCAAGGCATTTTAAACAATTCAAATGAAAATCACAAGAGCTGCACCCCCCAGGTGGTATTTTATCTTACGTGGTGTGTCTGTGTGTGTTTGCACGTGGACTAGTGCGTGGAAGAGGCAAGTTTCTACCGCGTAACGGTTGTACGCGAACAGAGGCTGGCCGTGTTTCCACATCAGAGTCTCCCAACAGCTCAGCCCTATTAATGTCTATCATGATGGGACGCTCTGACATCACCGGTCATGTCAAGCTCTGCTTATTGTCATCTCAAGTGTACGGGAAGGCATGACGCATTGGGAGTAGGAGGGAGAAGGGCAAAGCCAGCAGCAGCAGCAGCAGCAGCAGCAGCAGCAGCCCGAAGGATGCTATGTGGAGAAGGGAGATTTGAATTTTTCAAAGAGTTTAAAAGAATCCACGGAGCGAGTGATCTCAGATAAAATTTAGGTGAGGTGTAGAGACAGGCATTTGAGGAATTTCAGCACGCGCAAGAGAGAGAGAGAGAGAGAGAGACAGGATGTGGAATAGTGGAGGAGGAGGAGGGCGGCTTGAAGAGCCTCGTGTTTTTAATCACAGTCCTCCCGTGTCAGAGGCCCCTGCGCTGGCTCTGCAAGCAGAGAGAGAGAGAGAGGGGGGCGGGGGTGAAGCCGTAATTATGTGCGGCGGGGTGCGCAGCGGTCCCGACGTTAATGACGCACGCTAGATTACAGACGTTTATCTGGAGCGACCCGTCCCCCTTTCACCACCCACTGCACTCAGAGAGAGAGAGAGAGAGGAAAAAATACTCGGCATCAGTTTCCCCCGAAGGCACTCGAACATCAAATTCAAGGACTTTCCAAAAAGGTTTTTTTTTTTTTTTTTTTTTTTCAAGGACTAAAATTGGAATAAAATTTCACAAAGAAAGTTTTTTCCATGAGATTTTTTTTTTTTTTTTTATCGTCGTAATCATCGACATCTGCTGCAGTATTAGCACAAACGCCACCGGCTTGAGGAAGATCGCGCGAAAGCTCCAGAACAGTGCGAGTACTGTCGGGTCTGGTTACTTGTTTGTATGTGTGCTTGCATTAGGGCCGCCACGATTAGTCGATTAGTCACGATTATGTTGACGAACAAAATCGTCGACAACTAATTTAGTAGTCGACGCATCGTTTTTTTTTGTTTTTTTTACTTTGCTTTTCTCTCGAAACTGCGGCTGCAGCTTCCACTGCCACGTCTGCCTTTCTGTCACATACACACACACACACCCTTGTGGTAATCGGCATCAGGCCTGACTGTACCGTAAATGATACCATAACACAGACCCTCCAGGAATTCACGATGTTGCGATTTGCAACTTCAACGCAACTTCACTGAATCCCCGTGAATCCGGGGCGGTGTTGCAATTTTAACCAATCACCGCGATTTTCCCGCAACTTCCACGCAGTCTGCCCGGGGGATTCAACTCGGCGGGTCAGGGACAGATGCACGGTGCGGGAGGATCCCCTTGTGGGACCTCTCCCCGGCGCTGGCTGGCCTCCGCTGGGCGCATTTCCTCCGCGGCGGCTCTGGGTCGGCATGGAAAGACTCGGGGGCGAAGGTGGCTCATGGCTCCGTCCGCGAGCTTTACAGCACCTGCCCACCTGCCCCTCTCCGGGACAGTCAATTTACGTATGATCCGATTAGTCGACTAATCGAAAAAAATAATCGGTGATTAGTCAACTATCAAAATAATCGTTTGTGGCAGCCCTAGCTTGCATATGTCTAAATATTTGTTGTTTTTTGCTTCAGTTCGTCTTATTTGCTCGTAAACTTAAATATAATGTGTACAACTGTTGTCTACAGCTGGATGTTCAATGTTCAGTCCAGGTCCAGGTCTGGCGTGTCGAATTTAGTGCCATCTAGTGGTGACGCTTCAAATCGCAAACCGACTGAATAACTAAGCGAAAAAACCACACCAAGGTTTGTCCCTTCTTGGCTGCTATAGAAACAACGTGGCGGACTCCGTGGAGGAGAACCCGCTCCCTGTGTAGAAATAAAGGCGCATCCTGAAGTATTCCCACTCACATTCAAACCTACGGACAATTTAGAGTCACCAAATAACCCGTTAAGTGTCCGAGAGTACCCGGAGAGAGCATGCAACACAAACATTTCTTATTTTCAGACGATTATACAGAAATTAAATCATAGTGATGAATATTAAATTCAATTTCTGTCAATAATTTGTTCCTCTTAGGTCAATAATCAAAGATTTTCAGGAGCAGTTGAAACACACCCTGTCGAGACACCGGAGGTGACGCTGACGGCTTAAAGCATATATTATGTGTCAGCCGGAGAGCGGCTCCAAGCGTAAGAAGTTGTGTGTTTAGTCGAAGGCACGAGTCTCGCCTGACAGCCCTTGAAAGACAAACCCAACCATCCTTGCAGCTTATTCACAGTGAGGACGTTTCGTCGGGGATGTTTGGCGACGTGTAAAAGTGAAATTCGGCACATCGGCGATGATGCACAGCTCACCTACACACACACACACGATCGCCGGGCGAACGCGCGTGGATACAGACGCACAAGCAGACACTTCACATTGTGACTCAAGGCGAAGCTTGTGTGGATCAGTAAACAAACACCCTGGGAAGATAACGAACAAGCAGCTCGCTGTTTGCTCAGCCAGCTTTGTTGCTACCCGACGGGACTGAGCTGCTGTGTGTGCAGTTGTGCAAATGTGTTTAAAGGTGTGTGTGTGTGTGTGTGTGCGTGGTCTGACTCAAACACCCTCTTTTGAATATCCTCTTGCTGACCTGCGTTGCTGCAAGACCTTGTGGTAGTGTGTGTGTGTGTGTGTGTGTGTGTACGCTCATGCCTGACCACAAACAAATTGCTCTAGACACACACAAACATGTGACTGACGGCCCTGATAACTGCCGACACTAGTTATGCACGTCATCACTCCACATGCACGCACACACACACACACACACACACACACACACACACACACACACTGAGAGAGAGAGGGGGATGGGTGGCAGGCTGAGTCAGAAAGAGAAGAAAAAAAAATCGAGCCTGGCGAACGCAGGAGACTACATGTGTGAGCATGTGAGGAGCGTGTGTGTGTGTGTGTGTGTGTGTGTCTGTGCGTGTGTGTGCGTGTGTGTGTTTGCGTGCGACGGATCACATGTGAGGCACAGAGGGAGGGAGATGTGGCGTCGTGAATGGAAATCACCGGAGCCGGCGGTCTTCAGACACACAGCAGGAATCGCTTTCTCTAGTTTACACCTGCCGCTACACACACACACACACACACACACACACACACACATATAATCACACAAACACACACACGAACGAACCGGAGCTCGCTGGCTTGGCAAGCACAATCGGCAAGGCTGTTGTTGTTGTTGTTTTAAAGCATTGCAGCGCGTGCATAAACTCTCATAAATATTCATGTCCATGAACCTGGCTTGCTGCTTTATTCATGCTGGGTACGAGTACAAGAGTGAAAGAGACAGAGGGACGGAAGGAGTGAGGAGGAGAGGGGAGAAAGAAAGGGAGAGAGAGAGAGAGAGAGAGAAGAGGGGAGGGGGGGTAAACAGATGGAAACGAGGAGAGCGACTCGAAAAAGAGAAGAGAAATACGAGGAAGAGTGTGATAAAAACCACTGCTGACTTATTTACACTCACTGCTACACATAGCAATTAGTGTGTGTGTGTGTGTGTGTGTGTTGCTGCCACATATCCATGCAAACACACGTCAATGGTGAAGGTTACGCAAGTTCAGTGTGTAGTAATTACAACTGCCACTTAGGGGCAGCATCTACATAACCTTAACCTCTAACCTGCCCTCCACACCTTCCTCACCCTGCAGGGTGGAGGAGGTGCAACGACAGGAGCAGGAGGAGGAGCAGGTGGAGGAGGAGGAGGAGAGGGATGCAATGCACGATGTGTTGGGGAAGGTAAAGATCAGCGTCCGGAGTCAGCAGGCCCGGATGAACCGACGCAGCGAGAAGCTTTTAAAACAGTCTGAGAGATGAAACACTTTACAAGATATCCATTATTCAATCCAAAGGGGTTCTCCAGCAATTTAGCGCTGCACTTCCATGAAAGTTATGAGACTCACGAGAGACACATTTTAAAACGAATGTTTTAAGTCTAAGCAGCTCAGAGATCCTGACTTTTATGCAAAAAAAAAAAAAAAAAACCCAGTGGGCACGTCGCAGCCACAATGCGATTCAAACCTCACCGGGAGCGTTTCAGAAACATTTTACCACCTGGATTTTGTTAACTGGCTCAGATTTTGGTCATTTGACGGATGTTGCGTATTCTTGGCAAAGACGCACTTCTGAACTGGACCGCGGCGGATTGGTGGGATTCGAAGCATTGACTAGAACAGGCGGCAATTAGCTCCGGCGCCATGCCCGGTGGAATTTAGCCTCTACCCCCCACCAAACCCCACCGGGCACGTCTCTGTCACGTGATGCTGTTTTGGTCCGTTGGTCCACACAACTTCAAACCCCACCGGTAGCGTTTCAGAAACATTTTGCACGATAGAGCTGCTCAGATTTGGTCATTTGACGGATGTTGCGTATTCTTGGCAAAGACGCGCTTCTGGGATGCTTCTGAACTGGACCGCAGCGGTTTGGTGGGACTCCAGAGCTGCTCGGGTTTGGTCATTTTTTTTCCGGTTTATGTGTTTCGAAATGTGTAAACACACTACGTAGTTAAATTGTTTCCCTTTTGGCTGTTTTTAGGTAGATTGCACAGGGTGTTTTATTTTGAAAAAATCGTCCTGATTCTCTCTGCCGTTTCGGTGGCTGACTTCCTGCCAGCTGGAGCTGCTTCGTGCAGATCAACGTGGGCTTATTGCGTGTCCGTCAAACAAATAAAACAGACCCATATTCTCCGCGGAACCCAAGCGAAGACCCCCTTTCTGGGACGCTTCTGAAACGGATCGCACCACACATGGATCGTGACACATCCGTGCCCAGCGGAATTCAGCCTTTAGTCTCTAGTGTGGTTCAGTCACTACAAACTCTTCCCATGACTCAACCAAGAGATTTAGACCACTCCTGCCCACATCCTTTAAACTCTTCCACCCCAGTTTGTAATGCTGGCCTTCTGTTTGGGATGAATGTCTCCAAACCCATGCCGAAATAACCCAGGGTCACTTTTCCGGACTTCAGAGAGTCCACAGAGGACTGACACTATCAAAGGTCAGATTAGGCGATGTGTGTCCGAGCATTTCTGTCAGTCCAGCATTCACGCCTGCTGCTGTGGTTGGCCAGCTGTGCAGAGATGAGAAAGGTGGTTTACATAACTGCTTCTGTCATTTTTCATGTCAACAGCTGAGAGCGATTCTATGAATGTGGTCAGACGGGCCTGCCTTACGAACTAGTTCTGCTCGAGCAAATCCCGAAACTCATGTAAGAATCAGCGGAGAAGAAAAAGATCTAACCTCTCCTCAATCATTATTCCCATTTCCCACGCCTCATGTCCTGTTTCTCAATCCGACTTCTCTCTCTATGAATATATTTTACGGGGGGTCTACGGTGTCGTCGTCTGTTTCAGTAAGTTCAGGCACAGAGCGGAGCGGGAGCACAGCTCCCAAATATAAACACGCGTATACGTGCACACCCACATGTGCACGACGTGCACGAGCGCACGCGTGCACAGCGAGAAGCGTAGGTGTCACGAGGTCAAATTACTCCCCGCTGTTTGACACCTACCCAGCGTGACCGCACGACTTAATCCTGCACACGCTCTAATCCTCACGCTCTGTGTGTGTGTGTGTGTGTGAGTGTGTGTGCAGAGAAATGCGATGGTCAGACAGGCCATTACCTTTCGTCTCTCTCTCTCTGGGTTGAAGGTTCCCAGCCATGACTGCATCTGTGCAGAAGAGACGGGAGGAAAAAGGTCAGGGCAAAAAACAACAACAACAACGCAGAGATTTGATCGTTTAAAATCACTTTGTTTTTTCAGTTTCGAGGTCGGTTCCTGCGGTGACAAGTGACTATAACGCCAGTGCAAAAAAATTAAAAAAAAAGACCTCCACCTTCTCAGCCATCGCTGCAAAGAAAAAAAGACTGGCTAATTCACAGCAGAGTGCAGATCTTAGAGGCAGAGGAGAGCACTTAAATAGCTCCCAGCATCTCACAAAGAGAGCTTCAGTGCACACAATATGACACAGGGAAGAGGGAGAAGAAGAAAAGGCGAAGGGTGTGGAGAGAAAGGAAAGATTTCTCTCTCCAGAAGAAGAAGTGTTAAAGAAAAAGAAGAAGAAGTGGAGCAAACATGGCAGGTCTGACATCTCCAGAGAGAACGTGGGAATACTTTTCGCTCTTCCTCTGTCTCCTCTCTCGGGGGAATGCAGGGAAAATGTCAACACACACACACACACACACACTCTCGCATGCACAAGACTGGGATTTGTAATGGTGGGATACAGGGCGTAGGAAGCCAGAAGGTTTATGTAACCCAAGACATCAGAGACGAATCTCAAGAGGCCCGGCCAGCGTGAGCTTCGCATGCACGCACGCACAGAGAGGCGCGACATGCTAACAGCTCTTCTGTTCTGCTATTTATTAACTCCACGTTGCCATGGTTTCCCCGCATCGACGTGATTGTCATTATAAATGTACGACTTAGTCACTTTAGTCGGACTGAACTCGCCCCGGAGCGGCTCTTTGTTGTCCAGCCAAGCACAGCTAATCCATCAAAATCAACAAACGCTGATAATAAGTGGCAGCATCGTCAGGCTTCGGCCGGGTCTCTCCCCGGTGCGCGGACCTTGCCGCGCCACCAGAAAAGTCGAGCCGGGTTAAGTGTTGAGGCGTTCGAATGGGAGGGAAGGAGCGCAGATCGCATCCATAAAACAAAAACACTCCCAGAACTCTCTGTCGGGCCTGATAATGACTCATTATCTTTCAAATCCCTCCTAGTTAATACAAGCTCACACAGTCACTCAATGTTTTTCTAAATAATCCTGCTGTAAATGACTTGGACTTGGTAAACTAATGTGATATAGAGTCGCTTTCTCCCACGATCCCTCCTTCCCTCTCTCGGTCTATCCGGTCTGGCCTCTGGAAAGCGTAGAAACTTCTCCGTCCAGCTAACATCCCACCTCTCCTCGCTCCTCAGCTTCCTCGTCTTTATCCCTTTTTTTTCTCCCCCGTTGCGTCGCCACCTACCCTGCTTTCAAAGCTTTTTGAAATTCTTTCAAGTGAGACAGCCTGCAGCTGAAAAGAGATAAGGCTTGAGCTCTTCATAAATATGATAGAGAAAGCAAAACGGCAGAGAGAAATGGGGAGGGGGGGAGAGAGAGAGGGAGAGAGAGAGAGACGTATGGAGGTGGAAAAAGGAAAAGAGAGGGAGGAGGAGGGGAAAGAGAGAAAGGTGGAAAACAGAGATAGAGAAACAGGAGGTTGAGGGAGAGACAGCTGAATGCTGTGAGCTGAATGAGTTATGAGATGCAGATTGCGAAGCAGCTACATTCATTCATTCTCTTTATCACGCTCATGATAAAGAGCTGTGTAGTCTCTTTTCCTCTCCCCCCCCATTTTTCCCTTCCAGCTACCTGCTGTCTGTCTCCGATGTCATCTGTCTGCAGCCCGGCTATCTTTAAATCTGTCTCACCGTCCCATTGTTCACTCCTCCACCCAAACAAAGAGAGCCAACCATCACGGTGACAATTCACCGCGAGGCTGAAAAAAAACGAGACAGAGAGAGAGAGAGAACGGGAGATTCAGGCCACGCGAGGAACCGACACAAACACTGCTGTAACGCATGTCTTCCACCACCCGTCCGCTGGCACTGCAGCCAACATCGCGTGGTGTCGTCAGATCAGGGGAATGGCAGCTATGTAGACTTTGTTGGAATGCGGCCTCTGCGCCCTTAACAATGGAAAAGCACACTGTGCAAACGAGCCAACGCGGAGAGAGAGAGACAGAGAGAGAGGACATCAACTAAGTGGTAAATCAATTAATGGACTCATTATCTACACAAACTGACAACTTAGGGTGTAAAATGTTTGAAAAATAGATAAATGTGTCCGTCACATGAGGACAGGGAGCCAACAAACAGTCCAAAATAAAACTATTTACAATCATATAAAACGGAGAGAAGCAGCTTTGCAGCTGGAAGAAGTGCTCGATAAACAGGATTATCACTCGTAAAACATACAAACACGCAAAATCATTATGTAATCTGAATAATCAATAGCTCTAAGTAAGCTCAGAGGTAGTCAGGCCATCATAAAAATAAAAAAAAACAACCCCCCCCTGGTTGTCGAAATGTATTTGAACAGACAAAGTTAAACTAAAGTTACTACCCAAACTGTGTGCTGTAAATATTTGTTCCAGTTTGACAAACAGAAGACTTCCTGTTTCCACTTCCCTCAGACATCCTTTAAGTTTTATCTCTTTAACTCACGACCTGGCTGTCTGTATGAAATATTGTGTTTTATCCAACGTATCCGTGACGTCGCCCACAGTTTTCCAAAGAGTCGTTTTGAAGCTCAAAAGCAGTACAGAAATACGAGCGCACACACAAACAGCGGTCCCGTCTGAGCCCTCACCGACGTCGCTCTGCTAAAAAAAAAGGTCACAGTGTATTTGGATTCAGCTAAAATCGCCGCGTGTGTCTTGTGCTGCTTCTGCTGCTGACTGGATGCACGCCGAGTACTCACCCTCTCGTTGGCCACGCAGATGATCCTGGCGTAGCAGCAGATCATCAGGAAGATGAGGCTGAACAGAGGCACGTACCATCTGCAAAGCACGAACACAAGGAGCGATATTATAGGACCATCTTTTAGTCAGGAGGACGATTTATAGGTCCTAATAGCACACTAGGTGTCCAATTGAGAGATATTAGAGCTGTCTAAACAAATGAAAGCACAGAGACTCATTAGTTAAGACTTCCTCTGCATGCCTGTAATCTAAAATTTGGACCAAAGTTTAGATTTGATGTTAAAACACAGTAAAACTGTTGTTATCGCGCCTTGACATGCGTTTTAAACATGAAACAATCCTCACCTCCTCCCTGAAAACTCTTTGAAACAGTCACATTGACAAACTAAACTGCACATTTAAGTATATTTATGTATAGGTGAGGCTTAAGTAGGTGAGCTGCCGGACACCGGCACCGGGCAGCATTATTCTAAATATAAACATAAACAGCACAGAGCGGAATCGGCCTGACTCAGCACCTCTGGACCTTACAGCACATAGTTTCAGCGAGTAGACAGAGAGAGAACAAAAGATAATGCCAACAAAGTCACAACGCCGGAAACGCGTGGCATTCCTGCGGGATGATGGGTTGACAATCAAGGGAGGTTGCGGGTGGAGAGAATAATAACATGTCAGGTATTTCTGAGCTGAAAGAGAGCGAGACGGGCGAGGGGAACGGGGTGATGGCTTTGTTGGAATGGCAGCGTCGTGTTGCATAACCTCTCGGGAGGTGATGTAAGCTCGGAGGAGTTTCAGCCTCTCCCTGTAATCATGAAACAGGCTTTTGTCTCAGCTTTGATCGACAGGTTCCTGGCCACCGCGCGTCTCTCTGTTCAGCCTCGGTAACTCCGAGCAGCAGACGAGACCACGCTCGCGCTGTGCGACAGCCAAGTCCTCCACAGCACCTGGCACAGGCCCGGGAGACGCCGGCCAAAACGCACCTATATGTGATAAACACATTGGATTGTGCAAAAAGGACGAACATCAAGAGTAATTATAGGCCTAATCATGATCCAGAGGAAAGAAAAGTTCAACTGACGTTCCAGACTGAGAAACTGAATCTGTCTCTGACCCATAAATACGGGGACCCACATGGTTTCAAAGGAAAATGGATTGGGAATAAATGTCCAACACTGTGTCTGAAAAGTCCTTGGTGTGTGCTAAAAACTGCAACTTTAGAAGCATCTAAAAAGGCAAATATTAGGTCCTTGGCCTAATTTAACTTCGTCCACACTTGTCTTCCGAGCCTGCGGGTCGAACAAAAAAAAAAAAATCTCACAGATCATTATCAAATTAAACTTTTTTTATTGGCAGGGGAATCTGAGATGGTAGGCGGTTGTTTCACGACACGGGTTCCTGCGCTTCTTGTAGGCGACATCGGCGTACAAAGAACGCCACCTTTGCACGTGTACGTGCACGTCCATCCGTGCACAAGAGAGGGGAGGGGGGGGTTCAATAACCTCCCCACAGGGGGGGGACGGCGATGAATGCGTTTCGAGGGAGAGACCTGCGCCAGCATCACCTCGGTGTGATTTAATAACCCGCTCTCCGGAATAAACAGCGTCCAATTACACCAGCGCACGTCCCATTAATGATGGAGAGACGAGGTAGTGGAGGGGGGGAGGTGGGTGAGTTGGTGGAGAGGGGGAGGCCTTTTTAACGATAGCGTGGGGAGGGTGGAGGGGGGGGGCGGCTGCGTGGAGGAGAGAATGACGGGCGGCAGCTACAAAGTGCTCTAATTAGCATGATAATGATCTGCCATTAGAGTCCGCTGTGCTCTACAGCTGAGCACTACCCGGAGAGAGAACGAGAGCGAGACGGAGACGGGAGGGAAAGAATGAAATGGAGGCAGAGAGAGAGAGAGAGAGAGAGAGAGAGAAGATTCAGAGCGGGCAGGGGATGATAGAAGTGAAGACATGAATAGAGGTGAGGACAGAAAGGTGGATGGATGGCAGGAGATTGTGGGTCAGGACCAAAAAGAGCAGGAATAAGATGATTAAAAGACAGGGAGAGGTAGAAGGTCACGGCGAGAATGAAAAGGATTGCAGAAAGTGGCTGCAGCCGATAGATCGACGAGGAGACGACGGACTAGCACAGAGGGATTTGGAGAGGACAACAGTGAGCCGGGGGTGGATGCACAGCCACGCAGAGAGATTCAATCTCTCAGCCTCAGCTCGGCCTTCCCGCTCAGAAGTGAAGAATGAGGCTCGGATGAAAGGAGCCTTAATTGGAGTGCTCGGTAGGAGATGAGAGTGCAGCAGGGACAAGCCGCCCGAGCTGGTTAGCCGCAGTCAACTTTGACCAACAAGATCCTGATGCTGAGTGAAAGATCACGATCTACCTGTTCAACCACTTGCAAAGAAGGAAGGAGGAGACACACCGAGAGCAGGAAGAGAAGGGCGTGTTCCATCACAATACTAAGAACCAGACGCAGACTTAATTATTTATCACAGATATTTAGGTCAGGCACGTGTACACACACAATTAGACTTCCAAGAAATTACTCATAAGGGGAACATGAACATGAAAGTGTGACTCAAACTTCATGACAATGCAAAGAATAGTCGAGAACTTTCACTGAAAACCACACAGGCCAGGCTCGGTTCCTGTCATCTCTCCACCTTGAAATACTAAAGACATGAAGTTCCCACAGTGTCTTAGGATATATCTTCAGGGAACCATGAATGTCCATCTCAGACGTTGAGATATTTAACTTGATGAATGAAAACTCAATGAAAGTTCACCAAAGTCAGGAGGATTTGTCCTTCCATGCATCGTGGTGGCAGCAGGTTTAGCAGGACGTTCCAGACGTCCTTCTTCCCAGCAACACATTCCAGCTCCTCTTGGAGGATCCCGAGGCGTTCCCAGGGTTGATGGGACATGTAGTCCATCCAGCAGGTTCTGGGTCTGCCTGGGGTCTCCACCCAGTTGGACGTGCCCCAAAACACCTCCGAAAGAAGGTGGCCTGAATCACCTCAGCTGGCTCCTTTTCGACGCGGAGCAGCAGCTCTACTCCAAGCTCAACCACCCAGTGGAGGAAGCTCATTACGATCACTGCCCAAAGCTCGTGAGCTTTGTCTTCTGGCTCAGCTCCCTCTGAACCACAATGCTCGGCAACAAGACCCTGAGATTGACTTGAACTTCTTCGCTTGGGGCAGCAACTCGACCGAAAGAATTACGTTCTCGGGTCCCGTAGAAAATTTCATGGTTATCCAATCAGTGTTGAGATATTTCAGACAGACTGGACCGACCAATCGACTTCCCCATCTGTGAGGCTTGCTAGCTCACTAGAAGTACCCTGGTAATTATGAGCTTTCATCTCTGGATCTAATTTTCTCTGGTTTTTCAGTCTGACCAGGGCCCATGATACACAGCGATGGGGACCTCTAAGAGTGGTGACTCAGCTAAGCTCCAGTGCTTCCAATTGCTGACTCAACCCCTGAAATTCTGCACCTCCGTCACAAAACGCTGTCCTCTGCTTTCCATTCTCCTTCCTCTTTCATCCCCTTTACACCCTCCTCCTCCTCCTCCTCCGAGCCTCCCCCGCCTCCTCTGTCCTGTCTGCGCGCTTCGCTGAACTCTGATGAAGACACACTACGGGGCGTGGGCAGAGACGAGGACAATCTATTTCTCTCGCTCTCCTCTTCTTCCCATCCCGCTGTACGCTGCCTCTCTTTCCTTTCTTCCCGCTGACTGATTCCCCCGTCGGTCTAACTGCACCCTTTATGTCTCCCCTCCCGCCTTTTCCACTTTTCACCTTTAATACTAAAACCTCTGCTCGGAGAGAGCGCGCGTGTTTGAGCCGCTGTGTTTCTTCCTTGACGAGGCACTGCCTTGGCCTCTAATCTCTCGTCTGGTTTGATGTAATTAGAGCTAATGAAGATTCCCTGATCCTCTGAGCGGCTCGTCCCCCAGGGGCCACAACAGCGTGGAAAACGAGAAAGAGCCGGAGAGCAGAGGAGCACTGATAAAAGAGACACGGGCTCGTTTAGCACAGCTGATAGCTATGTGTTGTTCTGCATGCATGTGTGAGTGTGTGTGTGTGTGCGAGTGTTTATCTGCGTGAGTCGGTCTGTGTGTGTGTGTGTGTGTGTGCATGCTTATTTGTTTAGAAAGATTGATTCCCTGCTGATGCTGCGAGCAGCAACGCGATTACCTTGGCTCGTAGCAAAGTGTTGCTGTGTGGATGTGTGTGTGTGTGTGTGTGTGTGGTTGAGCATCTGTGCCGGGGATTGGCAGAACCGTTGCAGACTTAGGGCCAGTTGCAGAAAGCAGTCGACAGGCATAATCCTTCATAGCCGTCCTAAACACTTAAATACACAGTGTAGCAACTCCCCTAAATCTGACAAGGCAGAGGCAGACACATCCGCACACACACACACTCACACTCACACACACACACTCATCTTGGCCTTACACCAACAGGGAAAAAACCCTGCAGGCTCCCCTGACATGCAACCCTTCACATTTCCCCGCAGAGACAGCCCTCCTCCTCCCCGCTCCTCCTCCTCCTCCTCCTCATCTCCCCCAGTGGGGGGAAGCTTTGATGCCGGCGCTGAAAGGGTCTACTTACATCCCAAATCTCCAGGCTACGTGCTTTTCTGTGATCCAGCTGGGGGAAGAGAGAGAGAGAGAGAGAGGGAGAGACAGAGAGAGAGATATGAGGGGGTTACAAAGGAAAGGGAGAGCGGAAGAGAGACTTGTGTGACTGCGGAGGGGAAAAGCTGTGCAGCTGTAGCTATTAATAAGCTGAGAATGGAAAGAGAGAGAGCGAGCCGAGCCCGGAGATTAAGGCTCTGTCCCAATTCTCATTCCACCACCGCCGCCTCCTCCTCCTCCTCTCCTCTGCTCGGCCTCTTCCCCTTTTCCTCACCCCTTTAACTACCCTCCAAACAAATAATGCCTTTCCTCTCCCAGCCACGAGAACTCTAGAGTCCGAGGGGGGTGTTTTTACTTTTCAAAGATGTGCTCATAATTAGCCAATTTAGATCACGTAAAATCTTAGAGCAGGTCTCGAGAACGTGTGTGAGTGGAGCTGGAAGGAGGCCAGCGCCCTGCGTGGCCCTCCTCGAGAAGAAATAACATCAAATATATATATATCGTCTTAGCCGGATGGGTCGGCTGTACTCACCACCAGGCTCCCGCGGGGCCGTAGCAATCCTTCAGCAGTGGCAAAGAGGCCATGACCAGAGGCACCCCCCACGCCATCAGATGGTACAACCTGATAAAAGGCAGACGTTTATTTCATTACGTGCACCAAGACCAGCGGGGAGAGCTTTGCCCCCGAGAAGAAAAAAAACCCTCTAACTAAATCAATTTTTTCCTCAGTTTATCCTCTTTTGTTGGCACTCGCATTGGGGGGTCATTTTTCAGGTGCAGACAAATGCCTATACAGCCAGACTGCCAATTACTCATGGTAATATAAACCATAATTACCCTTGCTGTTGTGGAAAAGATGATTTGCAGAGGAGACGAAACCACAAACAGGATGTGGATTCTCGCTCGGCGAACGGCGGTGACTACAGTTTGAGGACAAAGACGACTAAATGTTGTGGGGAAAAAAATAGTTTTTTAAACCTTACAGCACAAAAAGCTTTTTTTCTAACCCCCCTGAAGGACACGAAGAAATAAAGCTGGATAGGCTTGTAACGGCTGCCACGACCGGTGCCAGCTTTCTAAGAAGTTTTTAAAAATGTGTGTGTGTGTGTGTGTGTGTGTCAGATCAGACAGATGAGGTGTGTGTGTGTGTGTTCCAGCGTCTTGGGCATTGGTGTGGGCGTCGATACTTTATAGAGCGTACAGTGTCGCCCCGGTCAATTGAGTGGAAGTCCTGCCCTGACTTGTTCCAAGTGTGGTCAATCGAGCGGTGGCGACACGGCTGACACACACACTCAATTCCCCTCGAGTTGTGCACCACACACACACACACACACACACACACACACACATTTTCTCGCTCTTATTTCACAGGGGCACTGTGTAATCCCTCCCCAATCTGCCCTCGTGTGATGGACAGCAGAGTGCGGGTGTGTGGGAGGCGGTGGAGGAAAGAGTGATGGCTGGTGGTTTAAATAGAACAGAATAGTGGGTGAGAGAGAGACATAGGAAACGTATAGATCCAGAGTGAGAGAGTGCGTGTAGATCAAACACGGTAGGGAGTGCGAGGAAATTGCGAAAGCGCTGAAGAGAAAGAGAAGGACAAGGGAGGGAGAAAGAGTGTGTGTGTGTGTGTGTGTGTGTGTGTGTGTGTGTGTGTGTGTGTGTGTGTGGTGGGAGGGCAGATACAAATGGTGAAATCGGTGCTGCCAGTCCGTGGCGTGACGATCGGTGCAGGGGGAGCTTGTCAGGAAATCAATGTCGAGAGCTCACAGACTCACACACACACACACACACACTCTCGCACGCACACGCACACACACACACACACACACACACACACACACACTCTGCTGCAGCAGCACATACCCTACACACTCGCAGCGCTTCGAGAGGGAGATGACGAGGTCCGGAGCTGCGCGCAACATGGGCTTAATGAGGCACAGCAGGACCGCTATGCGCTCTGCATTTCACACACCTGCATGCGTGCACGCACACACACACGCACACACGCACGCACACACACGTGCCTCGTATAGAAATCTCTCTCGAGGCTCAATCTCATTTCTCAATCGTCCTTCAAAACACACACACATAAACAGGCGCATGCACACACCCTCTCTTGCATCTACTTCAATCACTCTTAGATCATCCGGCCTCCGTTCCCCGTCTCCTCTGACGATTTGTTCATTTATAAACCATCACACTATGCCGTCATTCTCTGCGTGTGTGTGTGTGTGTGTGTGAGACAGAATGAAGGGTGGAGGAGGTTGGGTTACGGGACTGAGGGGTAATTGTGCATGCACGCAAACGCCACATACCCGCCTGCCTAAACACATACAGCTTATCTAAGCGCCGTCAATACGTGACCATTAAAGCTTCGAGCTGTTTATTTTTCCTTCTTCTTCTTCTTCTTTTTTGCGTCATGTGTGACCGATCCCCACACAATAATACAGACACATCCTCCTCCCAACCTAGTCCCTCCGGACTCATGAGAGGTATGCAGCTGACAGGGCTCTGAAGCGTGTCGATTTTGGGCCCCTAGCCTGCCCCCGTCCCTGCACCCATAAAGCCGTCTCCTTTTGAGTTATACCACCATTATATCGCCTGGCTTATTGCTAATCAATGCAGGGAAACTCCCATGGGGGAGGAGGAGGGGGGAGCAAGGGGCACCTCCCTGTCCCGGCCCTCGCACACCGAAGGGTAGGAGGGCAAGCGCATCTACGGGATACAACCCATGAACAATCAACTCGCAAAACGGAGCCGCTAACTTGTTCGAGCGCTATTTCCCGCCCACAGAGTGCATACAAATGTGTGTGTGTGTGTGTGTGTGTGTGTGTGTGTGTGTGTGTGTGTGTGTGTGTGTCATAAAGCTCGGCACGGAAAAATGAGAAAATATCTCGCACACATACACAAGCAAATTCACACTCGCGGTGTGGAGAGTGCTCATGGGAGTTTGAGCGACAGAAACAGAGAGCCACAAAGCGTGAAGACGGGCGCACACGCGTACACACACACAAACACACACAAACACACACACACACACACACTTAACGGCTGACTCTCACTCCCTTTTCAATTAGAGCGTCGGCTGGCTGGAACAGCAAAGCAGGAGGAGGAGGGAGGAGGAGGGAAGAGGAGGAGGAAGGAGGGGGCTGTCAATGCTCTGCGGGGAGACACATGCTCTGGCAGACCAAACACACACACACACACACAATAACACACACAATCACACACGCCGAGGGAAATGGCCACAACAAGCGACGAATACACAGCGAGTCCACCTGGAGACAGAAAACGACCCGTTTGTTTAAATAATTAATCGATTAGTTGATTCCCAGAAAGACAAAAAAATATATTTGGATAATTAATTAAACATTTAATATTTTTAAATTAAAAAAAAAGCCTCTATTATTAGATATAGATATATTACTATTATTAGATATATTACTTTTATAATTTGAATTTTGAATAAATTCAAATTGCTCGTTTCCATCCACTACCGTTACGCAAGGATCGCGACGAGGAAACAGCTGATCAGTCATGTGAGTTAAATGTTTGAATTATTTCTATTTTGCATTATTTGTGAAAATTAGGATTTTTTTTTTTAATCAAACTTCAAAATACATTAATGAAAACAGAGCTAGTTTTTTGGTTTTGGACAAAACAAACAAACAAAAAAAACATCAGTAAATTACAGAAGCGTATTGCTGCCACGGCACATAAATAAAATTGTATCGATTTTTAGGCTTCACGTTATAACAATACATTTTCACAATAATAATAACAATATACCAAAAAAATTCACGTTATACCAAAAAATGAAGTTTTAACCTGAAACTTTTCACGTTATACCAAAAAATGAAGTTTTAACGTGAAACGTTTTGCAATAAGCAAAAAAAAATAGCGATAAGTTATCACATTTTCACGTAAAACGTCACGTCTTCACATTAAAAACAATAAATTATCACGTTTTAACGTGAAACATTTTGCATTACAGAAATAAATGATCAAGTTTTAACGTTAAGCATTTCGCGTTAATGCAAGAAATTATCAGGTTTTAACGTAAAATGTGTCTTTTAACACAAAATGATTTAAATTATCACGTCCCAACAATAAATTATTAAGTTTTAACCTGAAACGTAAATGAATGATCACGGTTTAACGTTATGTTGCAACATTATAACGTGACATTATAACAATAAATGTGAAACTTTTCATAATTTATTGTTATACTGGCAGCAGTACACTTGCACAGTGAATCGACCCGATCAATAACAGAAATAATTGTTGTTGGTTGCGGCTCTAAGTCCTCTACTCACATCTCATATCTGTTGGTGCTTACTTCTCTGACCAGGTTGAGGTACAGGTTCAGTGTGATGAGGCAAACCCAGGCCAAGGCACTCCAGTCTGCACGCACACACACACACACACACACACAGGAAAAAAAACACAAGGTCAAATTACAACACAGCTCTCCTGCCTCACAGCACACACCTGCAATTGTGTATCCACACACACACACACACACATGTATGAGTGTGTGTGTGTGTGTGTGTGTGTGCGTGCGTGTGTTCCACTTTTTGATAAATGAAGGCATATTCTGCAGTAATATGAGGGAAACCTGTGGCTCAGGGTGATGGATGAGAGGGGGGAGCGCAGAGAGAGATAATGATGAACTGTGGAAAAGCAGAGGGAGATAAGCAGGAGCGAGGGCGACGGAGGAAGAAAGGAGCAGGAGGAGAGCGAAGGAGGAGGAGGAGGAGGAGGTGGGGATCGAACCGAGTGGACAAGAGCTGGTGTTAAGAGACTGAACAGAAAAGAAGAGATGAAAAAAAAATTTAAAAAACAGGCAGGAAGGCGAAGTCAGCAGAGGGGAAAAAATGGATGTATTTTACAGAGACAAGGAAGAGAGTCTAGAAAGCTCACTTCCTCTTTTCTGCGCTCATATACAGCCCTTTTCTTTGTGTGTGTGTGTGTGTGTGTGTTTCTGTTGACAAGACAGGCAGGGCCGGTCGTCACAATGATGGATTCTCTGAGCTCTCTTACTCAGTTTCACACAAACAACCCCACACACACACATATGCACAGACAAACATACAAAAACACACACTCCTTTTCTTTTACAACTCAAAGAACCTTTGCGGAACCGAGTGCGGTGACTAAGAGAGAGGGAGGCCGGCTGTGTGTGTCATTATCACAGTAAATCACTGTCATTGCGACGGAAAAAACGCGTCTTGCATAACCCGGCAGACAGCGGTCGGGAAGGCTTCACCGCTTGTCCTCACGCTGCCCCTGCAACCATCGTCCTCCATTTCAAACACATTTCATAAAATTTTATTGGTCGGAGTTAAAAGCAGAGCCGTGCTATGCGGCTCCCACTAGACTCGACGCTTCGCAACAGAACAAAGTGCCCGCTCAGCCGGTGTTTATGTACGGCCGTTTGTCCTCAGCGTGAGGATCCTCATGATAAACCGAGGTGACAGGCACCAACCCCTGCAGCACTAACTCACTACCCATTACCCTGTATCCATCCGAGTGTGTGTGTGTGTGTGTGTGCCTTGTGAGACCAATAAAGCGAGAGCCTGGTGAACTGTCGCATTAGCAGCCAGTCCTAACTAAGAATCAAGGCTAATGCCGCCAATGCATATAATGTCATGTAACGTAGAAGCAATCCCGCCTCATCAGCCTGAATCACAAAGAAATCTTCCCACCAACCCCCCGAATTGAGAACCCGTGGAGGAGCGTGATTAACCCGAATGAAATGCTGGAGCTGTGCTGTCATTGGAGGAGAATCATCTCCTCATGCAGGGTCTGGCTTGAGGGCGGTATACTGAACTGCTGCAACAGGCCAATAAGTATGGGTGTGTTCTTGGTGTGGGTGTGTTAATATTCAGACACGGTTTGCAAGTTTAACCATGCGTTACCACCCTTGCCAGCTGGTGTGTATGTATATAACTGTTTACAAAGAGAGAAAGTATATCTCTAAACTCACTGAAAGAATATAACCATAAATAAACTATACAGTGAAGATATGATGAGAAACGTTTTTAAGAAGTCGGACTCGTTACCAACGCTTCATCAGCATTTCTGAAGACTTGAAATCTGGCAGCAGCGGTGACGTAACTTTTTTTTAAACACATCCGTTTATCATCTTCAGAAAGCTCGAGCCTGTATCTCCTTCAGAAACAAGTCCCCGCGTTGCATTTCCAAACGCCCCGGGTGAAAGATGGTGCTATAAACTGGAGCGATCAGTGTCGAGGCACATTTTCCTCCAGAGCCAAAAAAAAAAAAAAAAAAAACGACAAAGTGATATTATTTCCCGCCGTGATATACGATGTTGACTCTTTGTGCTTTCTTTGCTGGCTTACTCAACTCTTATTGTTAAAAGTGTGCCAGTTACTAATTAATTAAGTTTTGTCTCACCAAAGTACGTTAGCCACCAGGCCTGGAAGTTGCAAAGCGATCCCCCTGGATGTGACTCGCCCTGGGGAACGGAAGATGAAAAACAGAGCAGGGAAACATTTTCACAAACCACCCACAAAAGCCACTATGTGTGTGTGTGTGTGTGTGTGTCTGTGTTAATAAAACCGGCTGCAGAAACTCACCATGACATAAGCTACGCTGTCAAAGAAGGCAGCTACAGTCAGGCTCAGGATCATTTTCTGTACGGTGGAAATGAGAAGGAAGACATGAAACGGGATTCTCAAACAAAACATCCATTGTAAATATCCCCGTGCATTTATATTCACTGAGAGAAAAGGGCAAACTGTACATCAAATGATCACTGATGTGGCTGACAGCTTGGCATACGACGTCCCCGGTGACAACTCGGGGGGGAAAATATCACAGAGGAGAGAGTCCCTTTAATTCCTTTTATACACACACAGACACACGCTGAAATCATTATATTTTATAAGAAATAAATCAATAACCTGCGCACTAAGAATTCTGAGAGGGTAGTTGCAATGCAGGCCAGCTGTCAGCCTGCAGATTACAAACTGTTGCTGTGGTAGGTACATAAAGAGGCGAGTGGATGCACACAAACATGCAGCCCTTTAATCAATTTGTGTCCCGCCAAGGCCACAAAGGACGAGGAAGACGAGGAGACAAAAAAAAAAAAAGAAAGAACACAGGAGGGCCGGAGAGCTCTAAAGAATATTGACTGATAGATGACCTTTGTAGGGAGACAGAGGTACCGGAGAGGGTTTGTGTGGTGCGAGGAGGAGGAGGTGGAGGAGGAAGAGGAAAGGCAGCAGGAGGCGAGGCCACTCTGCGTGACCCAGTCCAGAGGTAACAGGATCCATACGGGGCCTAACGTTAAGCTGTCATTTACTTCAGATTAGGAGGAGATAACGTGGAAACCTGACAGACGTGCTGGACTGGTTTAAAAAAAAAGTCTGCACAAGCTGCACGCTCACAGAAACACCAGAAGCAAACTCTGATTCTTTACAATCAAAGAAAAAAAAGAGCATGGTCACGCACTTCTTCGTTTGGAGAGGCGGGAAAAGCACAGGACGGCAGTCGTTATCACCAAACGACCACCAGTCAATTAACAATTGATTCATCTGTGCTTTTTAATTGGGATCAATTACGCCAAGACATGTCACGGCTAATTGAACATATTTCCGGCGGCAATGAAGCAAACACAAATGTGAAGAAAAAGACAACGTACTGTATGTTGCAGCGCAGATTTACCTGAGCCAAAGAGTGATACCTGCGAAGCAGCCAGATCACAAACAGCATGAAAACACTGCGGAGAGAGAGAAGACAGACGGCAGTTAGACGCTCCTCGCTGACTGCAAGGGCAACGATTTTAGCAGGACAGGCCAACTGCTTGTTCTAATGATGATGTACGGTCCTACTGCACGCAAATGCATCATAACAGCACGGGCACGTATCCCTGCAGGCTCTCGTGTATAACCTTTATTCTAGCTGCTGATATTTCTTCAGCTTGCAGCAGGACCACGGATCCTCGTGTTTGAAAAGAACTGCCGATAATCTGTGAGAGATCTCGAAAAGAAACCGTCTTTAGGATGCAGTTTAGCAAACAGCCACTAGATGTCACTCCTAAAATCACCTCGGACCGTTGAAACGACGGGAAAACCTCCAACGCATCCTTTAAAAATCATAAAAACATGTTTTTTTCCAGAGGACGTTGGAGTCCCAACATACTAATTTCACTAGCTCTAACGTTTGTTTTCACGGAAGTATTGTTCAATTAAACTGATAAATTGTACAATAGTCTGCAGCCTTGGGCCTGGGTTGGAGGCAAATCATTAAATTTCATTAAAAAAACAAACATTTTAAGTCCAAAACTTAAGTGCTAATGCTGCAGTTACGTTCACAGTGCCACTTTTTTATGAACAGTCATAGACTTAAACTGCGAACTAACTTTTATTTCCTTGGACGTACATTTCTGACATTGCAGGGTGTGGAAACAGCCAAACAGAAACCCAACATGTATGCACAAAGATGATCAGAGATGTCCTTACCAAACACTGTAAACATCAGGCCATCTGCAAACATTTAAATCATGACAACAGCGTGAGATAAAGCGTGAGAATATATTTACCATCCTCCCAAGGAGAAGGTTCCTGTGGCCCGTTTTACCGTTAATATCACCGCCTGTGAATCAGAAACAATTCATTACTCTGTGGTTCATGTCAATAAATAATAAAAAACATATTAAAGTGTATAGACGACGTCTGCATTACTTATTCCGTGAAATGTGCAAACTCACTGAGAGCCGCCATTATAATCACAGGCTTAGAAATTACCAGGTTGACAAGGCTGCCATTTGTTCAAGCGTGTATTTTTTGTGTTTTTGTACGTGCGTGCAGGAAGTACAATAAAATACAAACCGCACACGCTTCACGCAACCCAAGCATCGAAGCTGTAATGTTCGGACACCTTGGGAACATCACCTCTGTGCACGTTAAACCCGTTTAAACGTGCAACAAAACTGTTGCTGTTGCTGTCAAATGACAGCCGAGCGCAAGGAAAACGCGGCGAGGCAGATATGTGAACGGGGCTAGAACCTGACACTCTGCATATTTCTGTAAAGCAACATTCGAACTGATCTGAGAGCTACTCCGAGGAAGAAGAACGAAAGGCATGAAAAGAATGAGACGCCGTCGCTGCAGTCTATCACGCACAATGCCATACACCTGTTTCCTCGGAGCAGTCGACACAGAAGCCTTCAATCAATCTGATAACCTGTAATTACCTCTGCAAAAACACTGTTATGTCAGGGTTTGTCCTATATACAGAAAACGGGGACATCTAGTGCTAGAAAAGCCACGAAATGTGACTGTATGTAAGTTTTATATAGCGCTTTGCTTTTGCAGTATAGTTCTGGATACGCTTTAATTGCACAGAGGTAAAGTAAGAGAGACAGACTACTGCCATTGTCTTCTCCGAGGCCCTTTACCGCTTTATGACTGTTTTAATTACATCTGAAGTGATGGCTCCCAACATGGAACTGCAGGAGAGTGAAAAAGAGGAACAGAATCTGCACGAGTGATTTAATTACTCCGTTTTTTTGGGATGGATTCTTCCTCCTCGTGATGTAAGTCACACAAACGTGCCATGGTTTCCAAACACGCTGTCACGAGTTATAACTAAATACTGGAAAAAAGCATGAGCCATGAGCTTAAAGTCAGAGCAGCCTCACTTCCAGTAAGTGGAGTAACTACTGTCGCAACCGCTCACAGTGTAAAGAATAATCAGCGTATATGTGACGTCACCCACAGGTTTCCAAGAGACGTTTTCTGGCTAATCTAAAAACGGGCAAAGACGTGGACCATCAAACATGACGCCTGTGTGCTCAAACATCTGTAACAGCACCCACCTGTCAATCAAAGCGTCTACGCTCTTAATCCTGCATAACTTTAAGCCTTAATATAATGTGAACAGGTGAGTTGTATATAAATTCACCCTCAGTACAGTTGTCATGAACGGGGAAATTAGCTACAGAGACCAAAACTGTTTTTTGTACCAGGCTGTAAACATGTTTATTTCTGCTGTGAAGTTGGACATTTGGACATGGGGACTTATGGAGACTGACTCACTTCTGCAGCCAGACTCAAGTGGACGTTAGAGGAACTGCAGTTTGACTTTATTTCACAACCACAGAGGTTGCCGCTTGGCTGCAACTTACAATAATCTACTTATTTATCAAGTTACATGTTGTGCAAACCCCAAGAACCTCGTAATAAAAAACATATAATATAATAAAACTGGTTTCTCTGACTCTAAAACCTAAAAGATATCAAGTTTATTATCACATCAGACAAAAGAAACGCAGCAAAATCTTCAAAATTACGAGGCTGGAACTGAGAAAATTTGTATTTTTGTTCAGTTCCATTCAGGTCAAACTGAGTCAGGGTGCTGCTGTGGTGCTGGTTGGCTCACTGGAAAGTCTCTGCTGCACTAAATGTAACTGAGCCTTGTGTCGACCCGACTATTTCGTGTCAAAACAGCTGCTGTGACAACGATGCATCCAGGCCTCATAAACTTCAGTGAAAGTGATAGATCAGTAGGTCTAGTAAACATCTAAACTGTGACTGTCAGCTCTATATTTTAGTCTTAATCCAGATTAATGGATCAAACCTGAGCCGTATAGCCGCCTTGATCAATGTGGGCCATTTGTATCTGGGTAAGTCAGACAATGTACAAGACGCTGTGATCGATTACTGGCAATTATGAGCGATTGCTTGTTGGTGAAAGAGCGATCTGGGCTCTAGGCAGGACAGCATTGCTGCAGCATTCTTCCCTTGATATAGTGTAGTAGCAGCAGAGAGTAACCTGGAGCTTAACGCTGCCGGCACGCTGAGTTTCATCAAGAATATTAACACCTTTGCTGCAGCAGAGGCTGCACTGGTTCCAGGTAATCCTGAAGTCCAGGGTGTGGCCTCGACACCACAACCACCTGTGAAGTTATTTTTGTCAAACTTCAGTGGAACCGGAGCTTACATGCCTCCCAAACAAAGCGTGCCGCTTCAGTGCTTGTTGTAGCAACCTGACAAGTGGAGCAGAGAAGTTAGGGAGGGTTCAACGCCAGGCAGGCAGCGGTGTTTCCTAATGAGCTGCTGAAGGACGGAGAGGCTTGAGGAGTCGCAGCAGAGTCCAGACAGAAAGTGACAAGCAGCCGAATGAGCAGCTGAGCCGCCTCTCTGCTGAGGGAGGAGCAAGTCCTCCTCATGTTCGTACACGGAGGGTCTGCAGGAGTGAGTTACTGCTGCTCACCACAAGCTTCACACGGTCAGTCTGAACTGCAGGGTCACAAAGTTGGATTGTGCTTTAGTAAAGGTAGAAATATCACACCGTGACGGTAAATGCACCGTACTTACAACTCAAGCTGCTTTTACACTACATAACTAAATCACACACAGGCGGCATCAGCTGCTCATCTTTAACCGTTCACACACATTCACACACCGATCACGCAGCCTTCAGGAGCAGTTTGGGGTTTGGTACCTTACTCAAGGACTAAAAGACTAGTCCCTGTCAGTCTTATGTTGTTATACTACTAAAGCATTATCGTTGATGTAGTAGTAGTAGTTCTTGTAGTAGTAGTTGTAGTAGTAGTAGTAGTAGTAGTAGTTGTTGTAGTTGTTGTAGTTGTTGTTGATGTAGTAGTAGTAGTAGTAGTAGTAGTAGTAGTTGTTGTAGTTGTAGTTCTGGTAGTAGTAGTTGTAGTAGTAGTAGTAGTACTTGTAGTAGTAGTAGTTGTTGTAGTTGTAGTAGTTGTAGTTGTTGTTGATGTAGTAGTAGTAGTTGTAGTAGTAGTAGTTCTTGTAGTAGTAGTAGTAGTTGTAGTTGTTGTAGTTGTAGTTCTGGTAGTAGTAGTTGTAGTAGTAGTAGTAGTACTTGTAGTAGTAGTAGTTGTTGTAGTTGTAGTAGTTGTAGTTGTTGTTGATGTAGTTGTAGTAGTTGTAGTTCTTGTAGTAGTAGTAGTAGTAGTTGTAGTTGTTGTTGATGTAGTAGTAGTAGTAGTAGTAGTTGATGTAGTAGTAGTAGTAGTAGTTGTTGTTGTTGATGTAGTAGTAGTTGTTGTTGTTGATGTAGTAGTTGTTGTAGTAGTAGTAGTAGTTGCAGTAGTAGTAGTAGTAGTAGTAGTTGTAGTAGTTGTTGTAGTAGTAGTAGTAGTAGTTGTAGTAGTTGTAGTTCTTGTAGTAGTAGTTGTAGTTGTAGTAGTAGTAGTAGTAGTTGTAGTACTTGTAGTTGTAGTAGTAGTAGTAGTAGTTGTAGTTGTTGTTGATGTAGTAGTTGTAGTAGTAGTAGTAGTAGTAGTAGTTGTAGTAGTAGTTGTTGTTCTTGTAGTAGTAGTAGTTCTTGTAGTACTTTTAGTAGTAGTACTCGTTACTCTCTACCTTCACACTGAGCTAATGTGGCTGGTTGACTTGTCACGCTGACATAAGAAATATTTGGTGTTCTCCATCACACACAGACTCTGTCCGCATGTGTGAGGCTCACATCTTATTAATAATGTTAATAATAATAATAATAATAATGTTAATAATATTAATAATAACAACATAACAAACATGAAGCATCGTTCATTAAAGACGAGCAGCTCAAACAGTCAGTCAGCCTGTGAGCTTGTTAGCTTCACTGTAACGTGAACACGTGTCAGGCTGATCATTCATTGATCATTCATTGATCATTCATTGATCATCCATTGATCATTTATAACCAATAACTCTGATCGATCCTGAATCGATCAGTCGTTAGACAAACACACAGTTAGCAGCTAACAGTGGAGCTAGTGATGCTCTCCTCGGTGTGGTTACTCACGCATCGGTGATCCTCAGAGTCCGTGTTGAAGAACACGCAGCGGGACTCGTTACTTGTTGACTGTGTGTGTTCGCTGCCCATCCTGACACACACGTGGTTTGTTTACAGGACGGTTTGTTGTTGTTGTTGTTGTTTGTGCTTTAGCTTAGCTTAGCTTCTGCTCTGCTTCCTGTTTCTACGGTGCGCACGGAGGGACAAAAAGAGGCGCGCACGCTGCTCCCTCTGAAGGGTCAACAGAAACTTTTATTATAAATAACAACACTTTAGGTCCATACAGGTTCAACTCAAGTACTATATTTAAGTTTATTGTCAATGCTGCCTAATATATATATATATAGATAATATATATATATATATATATATATATAATATATATATATATATAAAGTATTACACAAGTTAAAAGACATCTAAGATAAATATAAACAGTGAGATGTATCAAAAATAAAACATGTATACACTGCACATTATACTCTAGTACTTTTTGTTTTTGTAAATATGTATGTAATATGTAGTGAATTTCCCCGTTGTGGGATCAATAAAGTATTATCTTATCTTATCTTATCTTAAACAGTTTTTTTGAATGACTGTACATTTGTGATACTTATACTTTAAATCAGTATTTTCACTTTCTACTACTTTCTATTTGTACTCGACTACAAAGTAGTAAAAACTGACAGCTGTGGTTGCCTGAATTTTTACGGTATAACTTTTTCCTCTTATGACAGTAACAGGATATTAGTACTGTTGATTTTTTACGTTTAAGGTTGGTGTTTGATTTCATATTTTACCGTATGAATTTAACTTTATTCAGTATACATTTCCTTAAAATGTTGTGTAAAATAAAGGTTTTGCCATGAAATATTAGTCTTTTACTGCAAAATTAACAATGTTGATTATATAAAACACTATTTTGTTCTGTATAGATTTTGTTGAATTGTTGCATAAATACAGGTTTTGCCATGAAATATGACTATATGTGCTAACTTTACGTGTTTTGGTTGTCTGAATGGGCCAAATTAGTTTTTTCTTTGCTGTCTGTTCTTAAGTAAAGCTTTTTATTTTAGCCTAAATCCAAATCTAACAGATGAAGTCTACTTTAGAAACATATTATCAGTACAAAACGGTGCAGAAGGTGCATACAAAAGTATTTGTTTCCTTTGGAGGGATACTTCACCACATCATCTGACTGATACTTTGAGCCTGTTAAATACAATGTATTGTTACAAGATGAAGGTACCAACAGAACACAACAAGGATGAAGTCAACTTTATTTACTGATTTACCTAGTAGGTTTGCCTGCATGCTTGCACAGCTTATTTGTAATGAGATATTTTTATATCATACGTCCTCCAGCGCTGATAATCAACTTTCCTGTGAGGCTGCAAAACTCCCTATGACCCAGAAAAGGAGTTCTTATGTGTCATTCTTTGTAGGCTCCACCCGCATGTGTGTTGGTAAAAGCATCTCAGTAATGAACTTCTGACATTCACCTTCAGGTTAATGATAAGATTATCTGAGTGGATGTTTTTAGAAATACGTGACCTCATTTTAAGTCAATTGCAGAAAGGTATGTTACCTTTGTCCTAAATGTGGAGAGCGGCGGCTGCATTTCCTGTAAACAGCCTGAGAAAAGAAAATATTTTCAAGGTGTGTCTCAACACACACTAATTGTTTGAATAAATCTTTCTATAATATGATATATACATAAGAGAGTTGTGCTCCATAGCTGCATAATATTACACTACATCTAACATCAGCTATTCCCGGTGGCCTTGTGCGTCCACTAACAAGAGCTGTGAAGGAGTTTCCTCTGCTATTGTCTCTCCACTGAAAAGAGGGAAATTAACATCATCAGTGAGAGATTTCTGCATGTGCTCCCCTCATTGTGTGTGTGTGTGTGAGAGAGAGAGTGAATGACAGTGGAAAGTGGGTGTGATGCAGCCTATTGACCTATTGTGACACAGAAACTCCAGCTGCACCCATATTCCTCTGTGGCCTCTGAGGCTGTCGCTGTCAGTTACCCACACAACAATGTGAGGGAAATCTGGCAGGGTATTACATAAAACTAACACATGCATGTGTGTTCATCTGTCTTCTCAACATATATTAATAAAAATATGTACATACCTTCGCTCTTTGATTCTGCAGTACATCTACTACTCTGCAGTGCTGAAAATATTCACTTCATACCAGCAGATTGTGAGAAATTAAAGCGAAAATATCTTTTGGATTTGTTCCTAATGCATGTCACATTTTTTAATAAACCACCTCTCGGGCTCTTTAGTTTCAGAGTTCAGGTGGTTCAAGGTGTTGTCTCACTTGAAACTTAACTCACAGGTATGTTGCCTGTCAACCTGCAGGCAAATTATGAATCCAACTCTCACCTTTTAACGCGTTTATGGTGACTGTGCTACACCTACGCAGCCAAATGACAGCGTTCTAAACAATTCTGATTTCTGTTTGCCCTCATGGTGTGATGCCAATAATACAAGAGCTGTCATCAGCTGTCATTCACACATAAATGATCCAGAAAAATCTAATTATCCACTTTCAGAACAAAATGCCCGTCTGATGTTTTGGTTGCAGTAATTAAGCTTCATCTTGTCTAAACTAAAAACTCTTACAACATGTAATTGACAAGAGGAGGGCAACAGTTGAGACTGTCTATGCAGCGTGGTATTTATGTGCTGTCTATGATTGGAAATCATTGCAGAAGATGACACCTGTTTGCGGTGACAGAGCTCGAGAGACGAGATACAAAAATAGCGTTTCTGTCCTGATGCTTTTATGTGTGGTCCAACATTTCTTCTCAGTTTATACAGTACAGCCGTGGTCCTTTCTGAATCACTGCCCACATCTCAAAATGTTCTCAGCGGTTTAAAGAGAAAAAAAACAAGTGACAACTGAGTCTGATTCTCAGGCTTCACTGGCCCAGAAGAAAATAATTTCCACTTTCAACAGTATTCTTTATAGTCCGACAAAGAAAGAAGATGTTTTATACCACACGAGCTGTATAAAACATGACTTTTGACACAGTACTGACGTGTCACAATGTAAAGTTGCTGCTGTGGTTGCGGTTGAGTTTCACTGTAATAAATACGGTATAACTTTTTCTGCAATGACGGTGAAAGGATATTAGCACTGTTGAGTTGACATTTAAAGTTTTTTCCATCAAAAGAAACAGACTTTTGCCATATAATTGACATGCACCATATAAAGTCATGAAGTATTACAGTGTTTTACTGTAAAATAAACAGTCTCTAATATAAAATACTACTTTATTCTGTATAAATTCTGTTGAAATGCTGTATAAATAAAGGTTTTGCAGTTAAATATGACTGTACACTAAAAAAAATAAAGTTTTTTTACTGTTACTGTGGTTGCCAGAATTTTACCGTAATAAATACAGTATAACCTTTTCTAATATTACAGTAAAAGGATATTAGTGGTGTTGATTTCATGTTTAAGGTTGGTACTTTATTACACATTTTAAATGGTCTGTAGTTTTTATGGTGAAAAACAGCCAAACTATGACACTAAAAGACCGTAAAATATGCCATTAAATATTACAGCGTTTTGCTGTACACAGAAAAACGTGTTTTTACGGTAAAAAAAAGAATCTGGCAGCTGTGGTTGCTGTTTTTACGGTAAAAAAAAGAATCTGGCAGCTGTGGTTGCCATAACAAATACAGGTCTTTTCTAATATTACAGTAAAAGGATATTAGTACTGTTGATTTCATGGTTAAAGTCTGTTTTAGTCCATATTTTAACATCTAAATACATTTTCCTGTCTAATATACTATATAATATACTACTTTATTCTGTTTAAATTCTCTTAAAATGCTTCATAAATAAAGATATTGCTATGAAATGTGATATAATGTATTCCCTGTGTTACAATTATGGAGAACAAAAGCAAGAAGTACATGAATTAGACATGTTTTGGGCTGAATAGGCCAAATTATTATTTGTTTGCGTTGTCTGTTCTGTAAAGTAAGGCTTTGTGTTTTATCCCGAACACGTTCATGAACAAAGGAACACATAACAGATGAAGTCAGTTCATAAAAAAAGTTTATTTTAGAAACATATCATCAGTACAAAATGGTGCAGAAGGTGCGTACAAAAGCGTTTGCTTCTTTATGACAGATGGACGTGTCCATCAATGCCATGATAATAGAAAATAAATGACAACAACAAAAGCGTCTGGTGGAAAACCCTCATTATTCTCTATGTAGATGAATTATCAGCTGGTTCACTGACCATGTAGGACACAAGGCGATCATAAGCAGTTCTACAGTAAGCATCTGCCTCCTTCCATGCAACATAACTTAAAGACACGAACACGTTGGATTTAAAAGGTGAGCTGATCGTACACGGACACACACACACATCTGAACACACTGACATCATCAGCCTCACACACAGGAGGCTAAGTCTCTTGTCAGTATCCTCCCCTCCCAAACTGAGGAGATGGGGAGGGCGGTTCAGACGGCAGGTCCCTGTGGTTCATGTAGTCCACCTCTTCTCCAAATAACACACAACAGTTTGTCTCTCAAACATTCAGCGAGGTAATAAATACATTAAATAATTGGTTTTTAAATATGTTTCATCTGTGCGTCACAGCTGAACGATGCATGATGCGTATGCAACACTTTGGGAGTGCAAAACATGATGAGTCTGGTGTTAAATACGCAAAAGCTTTTTTCTTCAGGATCAACACATCTACAGTCAATGTCAACCACGGAGTAGACCAGTAGGCCGAAAAAAGACAAGAGAGAAGAAGTAAGCTGCCCTTTTCTCTACCATTCAAATGTTTGTCCGTAAATGTCATCAGCAGGAGAAGAAGCAGCAGCAAATAAGAAAAGACCAATTGAGAAAAGTAAGTCCAGCCAGTCTGATAAATATGAACAGTTTCAGTGTCTGTGCGCGCTCCCAGTTTACTGGCCCCATCCTCCGATGCCAATCTCCTTCTTGTAGCGCTTGGTGAGGGAGTTGGCCTGCTGTGTGAGCTTGGACAGCACCCCTTGCAGCCCGGTCAAATGGAACTGGAACTGCTTCTCCAAATCCTCGTCCTCTTCCTCGTCGTCCTCGGATGACAGCGACGACGCAGACGAGGAGGTGGACGCGGACGAGTTCATGCGGGTGATCTTCATGCTCCCCTTGCGCATCTCGTCGGCCGCCGCGCACCTGACGCCCCACTCGATGTCCCTGCGGATGGACTTGAGCAGCTGGTAGTAGCTGTACATGTCGCCCTCGTCCTCGTCCGACGATTTCAGCGGGCTCATCTGCCTGTCCTCCTCCAGCGGGACGTCCCGCAGCATGCTTGGCAGCATGATGGTCTGGTCCATGTTGTTGACGGCGCCGATGAAGCGGTTCATGGCGTTGAAGAGGGAGTTTTTCTGGTTGGGGGATGTTTCCTGGAGCTGCATCATCATCTTGGCGAGAGTTGTTTTTTTGTCTTGCGAGGATCCGAGTTTCTTCTGCTTTAATTCCGGGCTTATCGGCTTAGGAGCGTCTGCTTGTCTGTAATGCTGCGCCGGGGATTGGCTGTCTTGTAAAATCAGGCGATGCTGTTTGACTTTTTTCCCCTCTCTTGATGTTTGCCTGTGCCCTTCTCGTAGTTTCTTGTTTGTGGGAGGATGACTCGCCGACTTAAATACAGATGCAGGTGGGTTCGCGCTTTAAAGGCGGTGCCACAACCTGTTTGGCAAGTTCTTCTACTGCAGTGTAACCGGACCCAAATGACCTGAAATAGCACACAAGCAGAGCAGAGAGTCAGTTCGGCACATTTTCTGTTAAAGGTGTGGCTTCACACTGACAGCTGTGGATACATTCGAGTCCAAAAAGGCTACAGCTTTGATTTGTAACATAAACACAATCAGCGCCTCACCGTGCGTATTTACGCACGACCGCACCTCATCCCAAAACTTACCGTGTCAGTGTGCTGTGCTTTATTTCTACACTAGATTCGACTTCCGGTGAAAGACTGGCTGATATTACATCACAGACTTCCACATTCTGTTCCGATGAGACAGACAGAGACTCAGGGTGAGGCCCGACCGAGCGGACCGGTTTCATGCATATTCATCAGCCAGGCCATCAGCCCACTGCTCGGTCTTCCAGTAAACCAATCAGATGACCCTGTGGGGGTTGTTTTTGTTCCACAGAGGCGGGACATGTCGATGTTTGACCAATGACAGGGCCCTTTGGTGAGTGGCTCATGTATAGAAAACAGAGGCAACACGTGGCCGAGCTCTGGAGCTTTTGGATGATTGTTGATGTAAGTCAGGGACCCTCAGTAACACGTCAATCAGGTCCAAGTCCTCCAAGTACAGAAGTATCAGTAATATTTACATAAAGTAAAAGTACTCGTTCTGCAGGCAAAATATCCATATGGAGTGATATAACTAGTATTTTATTATAAATGACCTTATTGGGTTGTTTTTTGGTGTAGCTGGTTAAGGTGGAGATAGTTTGGACCACAGGTCGCTAAGTCCAGTAGTTCCCAACCTGGAGGTCAGGCCACCTTTAAAACAACAACTTTTCTGCCACAAAATAAGAGATTTAAAATCATTATGATGCCACACTGACATATGATTATGAATGTTATGTCTTTTATTCTCACTCATGATGTAACTTTGTGCTCCGGCTACGTAACGCTTATGGTATTTTACTGAGAAAGTATTTTTCTGCTTTCCCTCTGAAGTCGTCGCATCGACTCTCTGTGATTTACAGAGTTTCCTGACAGACAGTGAAATAAACTGCTGCCAGCTGTAGCTGCTGTTAGCTCAGTGTGTTGGCCGGGGGCCGCCTGGACTGTGAGTTCAGAGCGCCAGAGGAGTGTTAGTGTTTGTACCACACCACAACAAAGCCCCCGGAAGCTGCCTGAGGTCCTTCTGGATCCATATTCGTCATATAAAGTATGTTTACAATACTATATTGCATGTTGTCATTCTGATTTTCTACACTGTTCACATGTAGAGGAGAGATCCCTCCTGAGGTTTGTTTTTTCACGTTAAAAGGTTTTTTTCTCTCATCCCCGAGGTCTCATATGCTCCACAGATTGTAAAGCCCAGTGAGGCAAATTTATGACTGCCTAAATAAATAAACGGACTTGACTTAAAACACATTTAAATGAAACCATCTGAGGAGTTTGGAGGGGAAATGTCTGGAATCGCTACCAACTCATAGACATCAGATGCGCGACAACAGGTCGTAACCACTGACAGTATAAAGAATGGATATGTGACATCACACACGGGTTTATGAGGAGAGGATGAGATCAAAGCGTCCACGCTCTTAATCCTGCATAACTTTAAGCCTTAATATAATGTGAACAGGTGAGTTGTATATAAATTCACCCTCAGTACAGTTGTCATGAACGGGGAAATTAGCTACAGAGACCAAAACTGTTTTTTGTACCAGGCTGTAAACATGTTTATTTCTGCTGTGAAGTTGGACATTTGGACATGGGGACTTATGGAGACTGACTCACTGCTGGAGCCAGCCTCAGGTGGACGTTTGAGGAACTGTTTTTGGCACTTCCACAATATAAATATATATATTCTGACGCCAACATCAGGAAGAAGGAACATGAGAAACTTGAGAAGTATCAAGGGTTGAAAGAGCAGCTGGAACGGATGTGGAAGGTCAAGGCTTGCGTGGTCCCCGTTGTAGTGGGGGCACTTGGGGCAGTAACCCCCAAACTGAGAGAGTGGCTCCAGCAAATCCCAGGAACAACATCTGAAGCCTCAGTCCAGACGAGTGCAGTCCTAAGAACATCGACGATACTGCGCAGAACCCTCAAACTCCCAGGCCTCTGGTAGAGGACCCGAGCTTGAGGATGACACAGATACCACCCCCCCATATATATTTTATGTAAAGTCTTACTCTACAGCTGTCAAACAGAGTTAAAAGTATATTTCCCTCTGAAACAAATGGGTTAGGGAGTTACATTACTTAACTTAAAGTAGTTAAGTCATGTACTTAGTAACTTTTCCACCACTGGTCACCCTAAAAACGTGTTTTTGTGCTGTTCCTTCTGTCGTTAGCCTCACGAATATATTCTTGTTGCGATTACAACACAATGACAGTAATGAAGTGATGAATGAAAGTGTCATAAAAGTATATAGTATGTTCACTATTTACTGAGTAGCACACTAAGAATCCCTACAGGAATATTACCGGCCTGGTTATTTCCCCTCAGGGTAATTTTAGTCTAAGCCAGTTACAGTACTGACAAGCTTTTCAGATTACACTTAAAATCAAACTGTTGCACCAGCCACTATCCGGCAGAGACGGTGGACAGTTAATCCCCCCATTCTGCCCCCCAACACTTGTAACTCGAACTGTCGGTAAACAGTGGGGGGACTCCTGCACACAAATAGCCCACCATTAGCACATCATACAGTACGTGCACCGGTGGAAGTGTTCAGTCTGAAATCTGAGCTTCGGGTAAACACTTCTGCTCAGGCTGCAGCTATAGCAACATGTTTTTCACTGTGTGGCCCGTCAACAAAAAGAAATCCACCTGTTGTAAAGTGCTAAATCAAAACACGTCTGACTGATTTCTGGCTCGAGTTTAAAATAGATCACATTGCATGAAAGAATAGGCTCATAGAAATGATATAAAAGGTGGAGGGGGAAGTAGGCTGGCATAAAAAAAAGGAGGGCTGATTGATACTCCAAGCCCATGAGAGAGAAGTCTATGGGCACATTTTGTTCTAGATACTAGCCAATGAATCACTGTTTAGAAATTGTTGCTCAACAAGAATGGGGAGAATGCGGACAGCGAAACCTGCTGGGTTAGTTTGTCTCTCGGTGTCTCTGTCCCATCCTACTTTCGTCTTTTCTCGGTTTATCGCTGATCTCTTTATCTTGTTTGTAAGGCTGCTGGGAACAGAACGCTCCTGTCCTTAAGCCAGGGATGGAAGAAAACATTCATATAACAGCACCGTAATACTATGAATGCATTGTAATTAAAACCATGGTAAAATAGTCAGTTAGTTGAGTTATATTTTTATATATCACATGGTTTAATAACCTATTTCAGTAAGCAGCATTTTAATGTTGTAGCTGGTTGAGGTGAAGTTTGACGTTATTCTGACGACTGTTATGCAGTTTGATCAAAAACAATGTATCTTTCATAATCATCTTATCTCATCTCATAATAATCTTTTCAAATTTTAACATCGTAATACAAAAAGCGTCAAACTACTAAACAGTAGCTCTTGAATAAATGTGGTGAAATAAAAAGTTTTATCTCTGTGAAATGTATCAAATTTAAATACGCAAGCTAAGGAGAAGTATTTGATAACTGTACTTATATACAGTAAATATGATCCAAGTATTATATAAGATATCACTGGCACTGTAAATAGTATTTTAATGTTACACCTAGTCGAGCTGGACCTGATTTTACTGAAACTACTATTTGCATACTGTTGGGTTAGTTTCATCTTTATAGTATAGATTTGTTTAAATCTATGATAGAATTACGTAGTAAACAAAAAAGTGCTAAAGCAAAATATGTTTTAGAGTCTTCAAGATTAAACTCACCTTTGATTTGATGACAGCTTTGCACATTCCTGGCATTCTCTTATGAGTCCGATTCATGAGGCCGTCATCATGAATGGTTTCCAGTTACCAGGTGTGCCTTGTTGAAAGTTAATTAGTGGATTTTATGGCCGCCTTAATGTGTTTGAGATCATCAGAGATAGTGCTGGCATACAGTAAATACCCCTATTGGACTAGTTATCCTGACTATAGCAAGAAATGCTCAACTAAGTACATTTTCAACGACAGTCCATCTTTATTTTAACACATGAACTTTCAGTTTGTTTTAAAGTGCTGTCACAAAAAAACATCAAACACTGACTGATGAAACTGACTCTGCCCCAGGAAATGAAGACCAAGAGGTGAAGGAGAATGGATTGGTATCTGCATGTGTGGTTCCCACCGTGAAGCATGGAGGGGGGAGGGGTGATGGTGATACTCTTTATTCAAAAGTCACGACATCATTCTTCAGCGGCATGCCATCCCGCCTGGTTTGTGTTTAGTAAACTCTAGTAAAAGGTTTATTCCGAAATGTCTTGGAGAGGTGTAGTAGTATAACTAAAGTGAAGTACCACAGAGTAAAATACAGTAGTACAGAGTACATTTTATTAATTTCCACCACCGCCCGAAGTCTGGCCTCTCTCCCACTCAACCAATCCCGAATCTGCCCGGGAAAAGGTACAACAACATCCAGTTAGGGGGTAAAAAAAGCAGGTCAGCAAAGCAAATGTGCACCACTGCTGAGCAAAGATCAGATAGGAACAGGAGCTGGTTTTGCTTTCTCAACAGGGCTGTCAATCAAGGCCCCACCTCACCGACTCTCTCTATTCTCCTGTGAGAGGCCCTTCCACTTGTCAGAGGACGCGCTGTGCCTGAACGCAACAATGAAACCTGGATCAGTTCGGAAGGGTTCTCTCGATTGTGTGTCATGTCAGAAGCTGAGCATCCACCGATTACGGCGGGTGTCATCATCATCCCACAAGGCTTCAAGGAGAGAGAGAGGAGGAAGTGGTGGAGGAAGACGAAGAGGAGGAGGAGGAGGAGGGTGATGGAGGTGGAGGGCTGGGGTGCTGCACTATAAGAACAGGCAGCTTGAGTGGGAACTCTAGTACTTGTCATCACGACTGCATGTTACTGAAAAGTATGAGGCAGGGGTGTCTCAGTTCAGCAGGGAAGCTGGAGGCGAAGCAACAGCAGCAGCGATTAGAACAACAGCAGTGACAACTCATATCACAAACAGACGGGCGGAGTGGGACAGGTCTGCTGTATTACTTTATAAAAGGTGGTAAATGAGAGGTATCACTGTGGATAAGAAAAGAGCCGCTCGCTGTGTGTGTGAGACGAAGCTTGAGTGCTCCCTCTGCAAGTTTTTTTGAAAATGAAATTCATAAAAAAGATCACATTAAAGCAGTGAAGTAATTCCTGTCATAGATTTAATAAGATTTCTAATCTGATCAAATTGCCATTTGAAAACACATTTCTCTCTCACACCGAGCCACACAAGCTACTTAATGTTGTGATTTGAATCTGGTAATCTTCACTAAAACAAATTATGTTTCTGATGAGCAGCACTCAGCGTAGCACATCACCGCGACTATGCGACACAAGTCCCTCCCTGCCTCTAAACCCTGGACTTTCCCTTCAAACGGACCATAACAACAACAACAACATGCCCGTTCATCTCCTCTCCTGGGCATTGGAGGGGATTTTATCAACCCGGTGGAATTAAATTCCCTAAAAACAACAAAGTCAGGTTCCCATTTAAACTCTGAAACAGGTCAGTGACGTGGCACAAAATCCTCATATGAGGCATGACACACTGAGCTGTCCGTGATCAAGTTACGCTGTGAGCAATGTAAGCAAGATGTTTTGAAAAGGAAGACGTGGAATAAAATTAAGCAATGTCACACTCATGCTGTTATACTGAATATATATATATAAAATCACAGCCGTGCTGATATTCAGTATAACGGCACGACAACAAGTGTGATATTGTTTTTATACGATATAATAATAAATCTGTTAACAGTAAGAATTTAACAGTTATATAGTTATAGTATGTTTGTTTATTTAATCTTTTTTTTTTTTGGCGACACGAAATCGACTGGGACTATGTGGTTGCCAAGCAACACAATCATTTCCTGAACAGCAGCTCGTTAGCTTTGATCTGTAAGTCTAAATGTAACCGCAGCCCAGTTAATAGTTTTGACACTTAGCCAAGTCTGAGAGCAAGTTCAAAGCTTAGTTTTTAAGCTCTCCTCTCATTGGTCAAGGTCGGCTGACGTCTATGAGCACACCTGGAGGTTTGCACTAAAGTATCCCGGCTTCTTTCCTTCCCTCCGTGCTCTTCTGACGAGCATTCAGAGTTTAATCAGTGGAAAAATTTGTCATTGTTACATTTTAAGATAGATAATGACACACGTGAACCGGAGTGATACATTTAGGGAACAGTCTCTGTGCTGTTATTCTCTATATCAGCACTCATGGAACAATTCTCGTCATCATCAAGGCCCTGTGTGTAGGATTTCGTGGAAGATGACTCACTTCCTCTGTCTGTTCCTCTTTCCTCTCATTCTTCTGCTTTATTCAGCAAAAAAAAAGAGTCCCCTGGTTCTCAAACTGTGGTACCACTGGTAGTACTCAATCTCTGAAATCTATATGTTTTAAGCATTCAATACATCAATACTACAAGAATTCTGAATGAAAATACTTCCCCATAGCTTTATAGTCCTGTTAAGGAGAACATAGCAGGCATACTTACATGATTAGTTGCGAGATAAAATGCAATTGGGAGTTATTAAGTGGAGGTAAAATGAACGGTTCTACAGTAAGACAGAACTATAAGCAAGAGACTTGCGGATCATGAGGACCCCTTTTTCGACCCAGGTAGCTCTGGTTCTTGTTCTGTTCAGGATTCAACAACAGTCTGTCTGTCTGTCTGTCTGCAGACACAGAAGTGATATATGAAAAGTATCTTTACTCACTTACAGAGCACAAAACAAACTAAGAGGCGGCTGGTGGTCGGGAGAGAAATACAAAATCAAAATGCCAAAAATGCAAAAATGTTTCAGGTATGCACGGTCACCATCAGACACATAATTCAGGTGAAACAAAGAGAAAGTGGGGACGACATGCAGCAAAGGGCCATAGGTCAGATCTGAACCCTGAACCGCTGACTTATAAATATAAATATGTAAATCACATATTTTTGTACCAGAATATATATAATAATATATGAAACCATATATAAGGCTCCTGTTTTGTGCTGGTACGTGGAATCATGTCTGTGGTATGTTTCACAAATATTGGTGCTCTGCTCGGTGACGTGGATACGTGGATTTAAATCTTTCTTGGCGTGCTTTTGTCTGCTTAGAGCCAGAAACGGAGCAGAGAAATATAGTGATTGCATCCAGCCTTCTCTCATAATGAGACTGGCTGCACTTGAACGTGTCCGTGCGCTCTCGAGTCCCCGGTTTGTGTGTGTGCGTGTGTGTGTGTGTCCGTGTGAGTAATAGCGCTTCCCCGGTGGATGCCTCCCTCTAGCCTATAACCCATTAAGTGTATTCGGGAGGCGGAGGCGAGGAGAGGAGGGTGGGGAGGAGGTGGAGGAGGAGGCAGGGCGCAGAAGCCAGCGGCACGCACGCTCCATTAGCGGACCCACTGCCGCGCCGCTCCGCCGGTAATTTGCGTAACGAGGTTGGAGCGAGCTCGGTTAGCGCGTAACAGCCTCCCTTATCCGTCTTCTCGCAGCTTTTTTCCGGCCCTTGTTTCCCGATGCAGCCCCGCAGCAGAGCAGGAGACGAGGCGGTGTGTGTGTGTGTGTGTGTGGTGCTCCCACACATGCGGCTTCTCTCTCTCTCTCTCTCTCTCTCTCTCTCTCTCTCTCTCCAAAGCTCCGTTTTCCATTGATACCCAAGCGCCATCATGTGGACGACGGTGGTACACAGTGATGTCATAGTGTACGCCAGCCTCACATGAGAGAAAGATGTCACAGTTTGAGCAGCTCAGCTCAGCTCAGCTCAGATGGTCCATGGAGTGTGGTACTGGTAGCCGGAGAGGTTGCCAGTTGTGCCCTTGAGCAAGGCGCTGAACCCTCTAACTGCTCCTAGGGCGCCACTACATCACTCCACCGTCTCACCCATGCTCGGAGCCTGCAGAGTGTGTGTGTGCTTCAAAGACCAAGTTTTTCACCCCCCTCAGTTTTGTTTTGGCCTTTTTTTTTCTTTTTTTTTTGGTGTTTTGCGTTTGACTTTGGTGAAACAAGCCTTGTCTCCGTGTCTTCGTGTCTTTGTGTCGTCAAACAGCCTCCAGTGCAGCAAAAAAAATAGTCCCTTTGTCTTCATCAATTGTTGGCAGATTCCTCCTGGTTTGTCTGTGTCTCAATAACAGGTTGTGGTCGCACAGTTTGGATTATTGTGTCATTCTGTTGCTCACGGCGTCCCAAATAAAGACTCTGCCATCTACTTGCACGTCCGTCTGTCTGTCTGTGTTGGAACGAGGGGAATTCTCTCCATCGTCTCCTGATTAAAAACTGGAAATTTTCCATTGTTTGTTGTGTGTTTGTTGACTTTGAAAATGTTCTGTGTGCGTAAAAGGTTTAAAACTTCCTTTGTCAGAGACCCGAACACAGCGTTCTTCTTAAGTGTATATTAAGTCTGTATCTAAATATGTATCGCTGTCAGAACACACACTGTTGAGATGTGAGATGAGACGATATCATGATTATTGTTGACAAAAACGATACAATCATGTGTAATAACCAAGCGGCAACTTCTGAAGCCAAAAAAGAAGTGCCCAAAAACTGCAGTTGCTCTTGTCACCCACTTGAGGCTGGCTCCAGAAGTGAGTCAGTCTCCATAAGTCCCCATGTTCACAGCAGAAATAAACATGTTTACAGCCTGGTACAAAAAACAGTTTTGGTCTCTGTAGCTAATTTCCCCGTTCATGACAACTGTACTGAGGGTGAATTTATATACAACTCACCTGTTCACATTATATTAAGGCTTAAAGTTATGCAGGGTTAAGAGCGTGGACGCTTTGATTGACAGGTGGGTGTGGTTACAGGTGGCTTGTTTGAGCAACCAGGCTTCATTCAGCTCCACCTCTATAACCATTTTTAGATTAGTCTGGAGGCGGCGGAGGCAGGACCGCCCAGACGGAGACGACCAGAGCGACCACACGGAGCTTCACAACGGCACTTTGTCACGACTGCATCCATGTTTTCTACAGTCTGTGGTGATCCATCTGTCTGTTCTTCTTCTTCACTGTCAGTCACCTTCAGTTCAAACTCAACTTTATTTGTCACTTTAACCACGAGAAAGCAGCTCAGTGAAATAAACAGGGTGAATGCAGGGAGTTCATTTAGAGACATGTTCAATGAAAACATGAAGACTTGCAGTCTGTGTAATAAATCCTCTTTATTGACTGAGACACAAACTAAATGTTGTTTCTTCATTGAATCTCACATATGTACAAGAAAAGAATGAATCATCTCCTTATTGATTCTGATCATACAAACTAAAGTCATCATGAGCAGTGATAGCCTCCATGGCTAAACAGACACAGGAAGGAGCGCCACCTAAAGAAACTCAAACATTTACACAACCACCAATGAGAAGAGGGCAAAGTACCGCCCACAGTGTTTGATTGACAGGTGAAGAAATGCCACAACAATCAGCTGTCAGCAACAATGATGGAAACAAAACAAGCTGAAGACATGAAACACAGAATTTAACCCTTCAATGACTTCTGTCTATTTCACTTCACACAACTCAGCAGAGGATCCAGAATAAATACAAAGTCCAGCATAGAGAGGCTGAGTGAACGTGGTCTGGACTCTGTGGAGGAGAGTCATGGTTTCAGAGACGCTGTAGAAGGACAGAATACCTGCACTGTGATCCAGGTACACTCCAACTCTGGAGGACCGAGGACCTGAGACGGGAGTGCGGACTTTGTTGTACCAAAAGTAATAACTGTTTGTGACACAATATAACCTCCAAGATTTGTCATTGTATCCAAATCCACATTCATCTGATCTCCCTGCTCTGCTGATATTCTTGTATGTGACTGCTACATCAACTCCATCTCCTCTCCTCTCCACCTCCCAGTAACAACGTCCAGTCAGACTCTCTCTACTCAGGACCTGATCCCAGTAAGTGAATCTGTCTGGGTGACTAGAATAAGACTGAGGTTGTTTCATTAATGTCACTTTTCTGTTCCCCTCAGATAATAACAGCTGTGTGTTTGCTGTGTTTGGATCCAGTGTGAGTTCACGTGAATATTTTAAGAACTCAGCTCTGGTCTTGGGCTCTGGTTCTGGTCCTGACAGTGAAACATGGACTTCAGTGTCTGTCAGTGAGATGTTTGTCCGTTGGTCCCTCAGAACGTCCTGTAGTTTATCTCTGAGCTCTGACACAGCAGCTGTCACATCCTCAAAGTCCCTCAGAGGACGGATATTGATGCTGGATGAGTCTGTAGATTGGCTGAGTCGTGACAGTGAGGGGTAGTTGTGTAGAAACTGGTTGTGGTCCTCTGTGTGTGAGAGCTTCTCCAGCTCAGCGTCTTTCCTCTTCAGCTCAGTGATCTCCTGCTCCAGCTTCTCCTGAAGATCTTTGACTCGACTCACTTCAGTTTCCTGCTGGGATCTGACCTGCTGCTTCACATCAGACCTTCTTTTCTCCATGAGACGGATCAGCTCAGTGAAGATCTTCTCACTGTCCTCCACTGCTTTATCAGCAGAGCCATTGATAGCCTCCACCTCCTGTTGGAGCTCCTTCACATCTTTCTCTCTGTCCTGGATTCTCTGCTGGATGTTTAGTCGACTCACCTCGAGCTCTCTCTGCCTCTCAGTCCTTTCTGCTGCAGCTGAGACTGTGTCGTGGCCTTTATGTTCATCCACAGAGCAGAGATAACAGATACACTGCTGATCAGTACGGCAGAACATCTTCATCACCTCATCATGACGAGAGCAGATGTTCTCCTGGAGCTTCTTGGAGGGCTCCACCAGCTTGTGTTTCTTTAATGGAGCTACATCATGATGAGGCTGGAGGTGTTTCTCACAGTAAGAGGCCAGACAGACCAGACAGGACTTCAGAGCTTTCAGTTTTCTCCCAGTGCAGACATCACAGGCCACATCTTCAGGTCCAGCATAGCAGTGATCAGCAGGAGCAGCTTGGAGTCCAGTCTTCTTCAGTTCCTCCACTAAAGCTGCTAACATGGTGTTTTTCTTCAGGACAGGCCTCGGTGTGAAGGTCTGCCTACACTGAGGGCAGCTGTGGATTCTCTTCTCATCCTCTCCATCCCAGAAGTTTTGAATACAGTTCATGCAGTAGCTGTGTCCACAGGGAATAGTCACCGGATCCTTCAGTAGATCCAGACAGATCGGACAAGAGAAGGTTTCCCGGTCCAGTTTATTTCCTTGCTGCGCCATTTCTCCTCTCCGCGTCGACGACTGTCTGAGTTTGACTTCCTCATAGCTGAAACTAGTTTGAGCTCTGATCTCAACAACATGCGGCCTGTCAGCTGACACGTCAGCACATGTTGGTTCCACCCATCTTCAAACTGTAGATCTGAGGGGGAGGGAACAAGGAAACACCTGAGCAGAGAGGAGCTGGCTGTGTTTGAGAGCAGGAAGAAGAGGGAGGGCTTATCAAGAGCTGAGTCATTCCAGGAAGAGGAGCTTGTAAATGATCTGTAGAGTTCATACACTTTGATCGCTGTGAAGAAAATAGTTCATGTTAAAGTTTCACCTGGAAATGAGTCCAAAAGAAACCAGAAGACTTTTCTAAAACACGGCTGATCTGAAGGTGAAATAAAGGTAAATCCTCCAGTCAGTGACAATCATCAGCCCAACAACCACTAATAAAGGCAATCATTTCATCTTCTTCATCTTCAGTGATGAAATCCTCGACTGTCTGTAAAAGGTGAGCTGTCAGAGACGAGGACTACAAACACAGGAGCATCACCAGCTGCCATTTTGTCACCTTTGTTCTTTTCTTTGGAAACCAGTGAGTTCAAATGTATTACACACGTTTACTGTAAATATTATACAGCATGTAAAGAAGTTCAAGTTTGTACAACCACAAACCTATACAGCAACAAGACTGGCTCCAGAAGTGAGTCAGTCTCCATAAGTCCCCATGTCCAAATGTCCAACTTCACAGCAGAAATAAACATGTTTACAGCCTGGTACAAAAAACAGTTTTGGTCTCTGTAGCTAATTTCCCCGTTCATGACAACTGTACTGAGGGTGAATTTATATACAACTCACCTGTTCACATTATATTAAGGCTTAAAGTTATGCAGGATTAAGAGCGTGGACGCTTTGTCTATTCTTTATAAGATATCAGTATTTCATCTTTTTAGAAATATCACAGTTATCATCAACACAGCTGCATTGTGATGATGCATTGTTATCGACAACTCAAGGTCGTCTGGCTGAGTTTTGCTTTGAAAGGAAATATACATTTATTTTATATATGTATAATTTTGTGCATATGGTGCTCCGTTCATAGACAAACCCAGTAATCGACTTTGTGATGTAAATTTCGATTGTACCACGCGACGTTCAGCTCCACAGCGTGCTCATTCTTACAGTCAGATGAAGTCCGCCCACTCACATCTCTCCTTAACATTTGACCTGACCTCTTCGAGCTGTAATCCTGCAGCTACAAATATGACTTATGTTAAATAATATGATCATTTTAAAACAATGAAAGTAATAAAACAGCTAATAAATCAATAAAATATCTCAGAAACTGACCAATACATCGACCCTTTGTAGTATCGTAGTAACTCTCCTAGTCTGACAGTTTTGTTGCCACACTTTGTTGACTTACATGTAATGTAATGTGATGATTCACTCTGTTATTGCACTACCTCTGCTAATGCTGTGATAGTTTTTATCTCCATTTGTAGGTCTATTTCTTATCTTTATATAAAAAATGTCTTTCTGTTTTTGCTTTTAAACAGTTTTCTATTTGTAAAGATCTCAGGTTTAGTTTCTTCTTTGCACATATTTAACTTCTTTGCACAGGTTTAATTTGAAATGCAGATTCAACTTTAACACATGTTTACTATAGTATAGGTTAGTTTTGACTCTGGCTGGAGGCTGGGTGTGTGAGTGATTGTGTGTGTGTGTGTCTTGGTGTATTTTCATTTGTCCTTTCCCCCCATGTTTCCTGGAGCTGGTGGGCGTGGCCTCAGCTCACTGATTATGGCACACCTGCACCCCATCAAGCACCTGACTCCCATCCTGCAATCACCGCTGCCCAGCTCTCCAGTCCTCGTTGGATTGTTTGTGTACTCAGTACGTTTCGCACCAGCCTCTGACATTTGGTTGCTCGTCCTAGTCTGTATTCATGTGAACTTATTCTCCCTACTCTGTTTTGCCCTCAGGAAGTTTTGTCCTGTTTTCCTTGGATCACCCGTACACCCTGCAAGTCAGCGCCGACACCTGGATCCAACTCCGTCCTGCTCTGCCAGTCCCCCACTGCTCATCCACAATGGAACCCAAACCCAGCCTCGATCTCACCCCCACTCTCTGTTCGGTATATTCTGATTGTTTCGGCAAATAAACCATTGTTACTTCCTCATCAGCTACATCTGCTTTTCTAAGCCTGACAAGTTTTAATGCACAATTACTGTATGTTTACTGTGTTTCATGCTGCTACTGGATGCAACATATTTAAAATGTACAGAGCTGCAAAATGAACAAACGTGAAACAAAGCAGTTATTCTGTATATTTATTGATAATAAGACCACTGATGGTGACTTAGTCAATAGTAGACAGCAGGGTGCAGTTCTTTTTGAGTGTCTGGTGACCCCATGTGTAAGCAGGATGGTATTACAATTTAGTATTTACAAGGACAATATCAGTTTGAAGGGGAGGGGGAAGGAAAAACGGGTTTCATACATTCACTAAATAAATGTACAGCTTTAAAAGCAAATAGGGTTTGAGAAGCCACAACCAAATACTGACCAAAACAGGATCCACGAAATCTAGATGATCTCTCTCTCTCTCACACACACACACACCTTGTCATACAAGGAAAATACACAATCAAAAGGTTTAAGGAGTCACACACACAAGGCAGGAGAGATCACTTAGTGAAACTGTAAACTTAATGCCAAACCGAACCATGATAATAATAATAATCATAAATATACAGCTAAATTGAAACAGCTACATGTTTGCACGTTACTCTCAACAGAACATTGGCCACAATTATTTTTTTCAGTGCAATTGTTTACCTATAAACTATCAAACAAATACCGATTAACAGCACAAAGTGCGGAATCAAAACGGTGACTCGACGTTTATACCGGTTAGCATATTATAATGAGAAACATTACATCATATAAATTACATTTCCAATAAATATCTACAGATGATGACGATGATGTTCATGGCGTGTTGATGCACTACATAGAATACTGTAAATACTAGATTAACACTGTTGGAGCCCTGCGCATGTCGATCATTTCACACTTTTCTCACTCGTTCTTAACCCGGATTATTTAATACGACCCGTGCAGGCTGTAAATCGTTGAGTTTGTTGCACCTGTAGCCACATCTGACAGGTACGCCTCTACATCGCTGCAACAAGGTGAGATATTTAACCGACAGAGGTCAGCGAAAACGAGATTTTTTAGCAGCTGCTTAGTCGGTCTTTAAAGCTAAATTGTAAAATTGAATTGCTTACTTTGAGAAAGACAAAATCTGACACATTACTAAGGTGCCGGTCTGCTTCAAACGAACACACCTTTCATCAGATTTGTTGGGCAGATCGGTCAGGTGTGTTGATTTAAACCTCCATTCCGACTTCTGTCACTTTTAGGGTACATTCAGACAGGATCGGGCGCGGCGTGGTGGCGTGTGGGTAACGTAACCGCTGTGAAACAATCAGGAAATAACTTTTTATTTAGCTGATTAACGACTTTATCGATGCCAGCGCTCGCTCACTCTCATTCACTGTCTGTGTCTCTCAACCCGTGCTGACGCAAAGCAAATTAAACTTGTTCGTGTCTCTATTTTGTGGCCTAAATTGCGAGCTAGACTAGATTTAGAAGCTGGTTCATGGAATAAAAGTCATAACACAACGGAGTTTCGACAGTCTCAGGAGAGAGACTATCTTCAGAGACATTTCAGGCCGACTGTGGAGGTTTCACCGGACACCCCCCGTGGCCAAAATGCACTACCCCCACTCAGATAAATGGAAAAACCTGCAGCGCCGCATCCTGTCTGGATGCACCCTCAATCTGACCACCAGGTGCAACGCGATGAATGCCTTTGCGGAGAGGCTTTCATATGATTCATTGCATGTTTTTTCTGCAAGGTTTTCAAGCCGGGTCTCACCATGCATTGACCTTTGAGGGGGCGGGGGGTGAGGACAAGAGTGCAACAACACTGAGGAAGCTATTTCTGCCTGTTAGCTGTGTTTCATCTTCCTTCAACTGCTCCAAACAATGAGGAAGTCTCTCAGACAGTCAATGGTGTAAGTTCGTCTTTTGAATAAACACAGTGTGAACTTATTGTCCCGATAGCGACCAAGATGACGTTAGAAAGCACTGTGTGGTGTGCGTTCATCTACTTTGTGGCAGATTTGTTCCACCTCAATTGTTTATTTTGCTCATGTTAGCGTCATTTTAAGCATGTAAAGTAGAGCAAAGTGGAGGGTTTACTGGGGGAAGATTCCCATTTCGAATCCGAACTGATGATGAGTTACAATTTTAAGATGTAATGTATCTCATAATTTGCTATTTTAGTTAAATGATCTGGTCAAAAAAACACCATGCCTCGTCTACAGGTACAAATTCTCCCTTTTCTCTCCGTTGTCAGTTTCCCTATGTTTCATATAAACTTAAAATATTATCCTCGGTACACGTAATCAGTTCACAAAATGTCACAACCATAGGAATATACAATGGTGAGCGATAGCAAAGTCAAATGCAAAACTAAACCTATCTATTAAAGTATTACTTTCAAGCTTTAGTAATGTCATTCTGTACAAAGATGTGCAGTGGTCCTCTGATGACGGTCGGTGAAGCATGCTGCAACAGACTGAGAAGCCGAGTTGCACCCAATCACCTATCTGAGACCAAGACTGCTGTCAACTCCCGACAAGTCTGGTTTTAACCCGCCCGTTGAAGGTCGTAGGCTGTAGTGATCCGAGATATGTGCCAATGAGCAACTTCTACATCAAGCAGCGGTGTGATGTGACGTGTGGTATAGAACGTTTTGATGCAACAGCAGTGAGTCAAGGAATGGTGCTTTACAATAAGATACATTAAGATATTACATTAAGATCACAGGCAGAGAGACGGAGGGAGGTAAATTCCAATACGGACGTGTGATAGTGTTTTGGGAATTTACTCTTGTCGTGTGTCGAGGCTCTTTGTCTTTTTTCTTCTCTTCATCTCCCTAAAAAAGACAAAAAAAAGAAAATTGTGTTTGGATTGAGCACGCAGTAACAGTTTTAACAGACAACATCACGTTTAACCAATTTCAGCTCCCCTCCGTCGGCTCCCGGTGCGTTTTAGGATTGATTTTGTGATTTTACTGATCACTTTTAAAGCCTGTCACCAGCATGCTAACCCCGTACAGGCCAGTTCGCCTTAGATCCGCGGGTCACTTCTAAACTGTTCCAAGGTCGAGGCTCAAAACTAGAAGTGACCTCGCCTTCTCCATCGGGACCCCTCGACTTTGGACTGACCTGTCTGAGGAGACGAGGCTGGCTGATTCAGTGAACTTGTTTCATCTCTTGATCTTTTAAAAGTAAAAAACATCATGGGTCTGGTTACTTGTTTGTATGTACTGTATGCTTGCGTATATACGAATGTCTGAATATGAATATTTGATTTAATATTATATATATATATATATAATGTATTTAATTTGGAGTGGATATTTGCTTTTGTTTGTCTTTTTGCTTGTAACGCAAACTTAAAGAGTTTTTTCTGCTGAAAGGCTAAAAAACAAAAACAATATGCTGAAAGGCGCAAAAACTAAATGTATTTGTTAGATTAGATCAGGGGTCCCCAAACTTTTTTTGGTGCGGGCCACATCAACTTACCTTTCAGTGAAGGGGGGTCAGTCTATAACTGGAAATGATATCAGTCCCACCAGGATTTCGTGGCCTTTTTGAAATAGTTGCGGCCTAAAATCCCTGATGTTGCATGAGGTTTTCAAAAAAATTGCGGTGAAAGTTGCTTTTTAAATTTTTGTTGTGATTTTGTTGCGGGAGGAAGTGAAAGTTGCAATAAGTTACGATTCAACAGTCGCGGAGAGGGTGCAGCGAGCACTAAGTCCACGGCCCCGGGAAGCGGCAGGTCCGGGCAGGAGGGCACTGTAAAGCTCACAGCCAGAGCCGTGACCCACCTTCGCCCCCAAGTCTTTCCAAACCGACCCAGAGCCGGTCGCGGCGCACCGCCGCGGAGGAAATGCGACCGGCGGAGGCCAGCCAGTTTTGAAAAATAGGCCATGTTTAGAGGGATTGTTTGGGATCATTAAGTGGGCCACTCCAATTGTTTAGGCGGGCCGCATGTGGCCTGCGGGCCGTAGTTTGGAGACCCCTGGATTAGATTATACTTTATTCATCCCATGATGGGGAAATTCTCCTATTTGTTGCTAATATAGATTATTTTTCTGTGTGCGTATATTTAAACATCTCTCACCTGCCACGTCACATCAGCTAGACCATCTCATATTGATTGGCTGTGATGATCCTGGACAGACAGCAGGCCAGCAACATGCCAATCAGCTGAAAGACAGACGGACAGACCAAATGTTTAGATTCTCAAAATCAAGACATCGATCCTGTTCAAAGCTTCGTCACATGTGCTCGTTTAGAAGAAGAAGAAGAAGAAAGAGTCTGTGCATTTCGCAGGAACACGATCGTCTATCGTCACAGCAGACATGTTGACTTGAAAACACAGGCGTTATTAACAACATTAACGATGGCTCTGTTTTGTTCTTGTGACCGTGTAACAGTGACCCAGCATGCACAATAACAGGGCTTCAGCCCATGTTTTAATTTATTATTTAAACCACCAAAAAGGCCTCATTCTCTGCAGCATCCAGAGGTAAAGGGAATATAATGTGGTCACCTGCAAACCTTTTTTTAAAACTCTTACCTGTGAGAAAGCGATCCCGAATGTCACTCCTGCGATAATGGCCATGTTGGTCTCCATGAACGAGGTGACCAGCTCATAGCAGCCCTGAAACACAGGGGGCAGGTTAGTTCGCAGAGGGTTCAGGGACCTGTTATATGTGCAAATTAGGGGCAAGATGGATATCTGGGAGATTATCTGTTGCGGTTAGTGCGTGAAAGAGGGAGGTGGTTTTGAAAAGGTGAGTGAGAACCTGTCCAGTTTTTATAAAACCACATGAAGATCCTCGCAGCAGCAACAGTCAAGAAGTTGGAAGATGCAACTGACCTGGTGGTAGACCTTGCTCGGGGCTAGAGTTGTATTGCGGAGGTCTTCTGGGTTGCAGTCAGAGGAGTTAACGCAGCAGCTGGCAGGGATGCCATTGGATGGGTAATACACACTGCCAAACCAGCTGGTGTAGTTATACACGCCACAGCAACGCAGCTAGAAATGCAGATAGCAGATAAGGATTAAACATGAGTCAAAATAATCCAAAAAATAGAGTCTGTTATGAAATAGAGTCTGGGTTCTTTTCTGTTTGGCACCTGGATGGTTTTTTAGCAAACACTGGAGTAAAGAGTGCATTTAGTGGGGCCTATTTTCAGCTGGAGTTTGAATACATACTGAGAATTCATGGTGCGTCTATGGGAATGACTCAGAATGAACTACAGTGCCCTTGTTCATGGTAATAAAAGAACACAGCTGGACAACACTGCAGCTCCGTGCACAGACAAATAAACTATATAAGGCTTTGGTTACACAGGAATCGCTTCCTGTTTTTGGTCTTTTTTTTTTATAGGATTTGCTGACAATAATAAAATAAAAATGCTAACCACAACCTTTTGCATTCAAGGTTTCGGTTTGCTCCATTAGCTGCTGGATGATTTCACGTCACGTGGACTCACCTTGTGCTGCAAGTTATCGACGGCGCGGCTCGCCTCGTCCTCGGCGTTGTAGTTCAGGACTGCGTCGGTGTACGTCCTGTGGAAGGTCCCCTTTATCTGCGACATGCAAACACGCGTCAAGAGCATGTGAGTGCTTTACGCAGCTTAAAAAAAAAACTCAGTTAAATGTCTGTTTTGCATGCTCACCTCATGGCGAAACACAAATCCAGAGATCCCGGCCACTAACTCAGCGAGGAAGACGAGCGACAGAAACATGGCATACTACGGAGAGAGGAGAGGGAGATTTGCATAGTTTGCATAAAAACCCTCTGCCTTAGACGTGTATCATTTGCCTACGTTTGCACACACACACACACACACTCAAGCGCACTCACTTGAGCACCATTAACCGAACAACGTGCCTTGCAGCATCTATTGGATTTCTGATCCCTCTCCACAGGATAGAGGTCAGCCATTATTCCCTTTATCATGTGACCTAAGGTTAATTAATCAGCATCCAACAACACTCTTCTCTCTCTCTTGCTGTAATATATTACTCCGCCCATTCCTCTACAGCTCTCTCACCAGCTTCAGCATCCATGGGCTTCCTCTGCAGGTCGCGAAGCATCCGAACAGGCCGAAGACGATGATGACGGTGCCGGTGCCAATGAGGACGTACGGGGCGTTGGTGGAGTTGTCGGCTATCAGAGAGATGTACGGGCCCAGCATCAACTTCCCCCATACTCCCACTGCCAGCAGGATGGCTCCTGTTATCTAGAGGGTGGGGAGGGGTTGGAGAGATGGATGTAGCAGAGAGAGAGAGAGAGAGAGCACAGGGGACAAAATGAAAGCAGGGAACAGGCCTTTATCTCTGCACCTCTGCGATATTACAATAGCAGCTTTTTAGCAGCGTGCCGAGGGGGGAGGAGGAGAAAGAGGATCAAGGTGGAACAAGAAAGGAGAGCAATTAGAGTAAGGAGGAGGAGACGAGAGACAGAAGACACAAATTTATCTGGAGTGTGGGATAGTGATCACCTGCTTTGTGAATATGCCTGCATTCACACAGAGAGAGAGGGAGGAAAAAAACACAGAGGAAAAGAAAGGGGACACGTCAAAGAAGCTCTTTGATCCGAGGCGAGACGCTTCCTCCTGTTGCGCCTCTCTTAGCATTTCAAATGAAGGCTGCGGATAAAAGAGCGTGTTGTACGAGGCAGCTGAAGCGCCGTGTGTCTCAGCTGGGTATGTCTTGCTGGCATCGGAAAGCGAGCGGGGTGTGGAACGGCTGCTGATGATCTGACTCCGGCGATGGCCAAGTCATCATACTACCCTCCATCCTCACCAAGAGGAGAGGCCACTCGTGCTCCTGCTGCCAGGCCCTCTGGCTTAGAGAGGGAGCAGTCTGTGCAAAATGTCTCCGAGCAACCCCGAAACCTCGAAAAACTGATGAGAACGAGCCAATATGACTGAAAACAGCAGTGGGAAGACTCGTTCCACCTCAGCAGTTCAACAACGTCCTGAGGCTTAATGTCACGTTACATAAAAATACAAAAAAATCTTTCTTTGCATACAGCTACGCTGCCATGTTCCCTCTCTGACTGAAGCTTAGATTAGTCTCTGCAGGTTAATGACCGTGTCAACATTTACACTTTGCCCCGTTGGCAGGGCATGTACAAACAATAGTTGGGCAACATTCCCACCTTTGATTGTTGCATTGTTCTGGATTTGGTTGCCGTTTAACCACCACAGGTATCAGGAGCCCTTTTAGACTTGATTGTTCTCGTGCAAACATCCACACACATGAATGTCTTTCTATATCAACACCATGACACGCGAGGACAATGAGTTAGTGCGGGTGTGATGATAAGAAGGGTTACGGCGAAAGTACACACAGAAGGTCAGAAAGCACGAGCTAAAACTATAGTTTGACGTTACTAGTTTAAGGTTTAAGGTTGTAACTAACAATTATTTTCATTATCGATCAATCCTTCGGTCTATAACTTGTCAAAAAATATTAAAAAATGCCCATCACAGTTTCCTAAAGCTCGATTTGACAAAGTTGAGAGTTAATAAAAACTAAGAAAGCCACTAAAAATTTTAATTTCTGCTTAAAGTCAGTGTAAAGTCAGAATAAATATGTGTTCTGAGTTAATCAGACCAAAGAAGAAAGTGTTATTAACCACCCAGCTAAATTGAAATGATTAAAAAGATGAATTCGTCTCTATCTCTCTGCTCAGGGTGGCCTCAGCGTGTCATCGAGCCGCCCTCGAGGACCGCCCACAAAAATCCTAAAAACTGGTGAAAAACTGTTTGAACCTCTAACTCCACATTTCAGTGATACATCGTTCAAAGTCTTTTCACGTGTTTTCAGCAACTATTGTCCAACATATTTAATGTGTTTGGAAAGAAATCTCAGAACTGCCTTTACACAGTCCTTAAAAACAACTTCAATAGCTGCACTGAATGTTGTTTTCTCACAGTAATGCTAATGTGTTCATCTCTTTGTCTTTATGGCTTAAACATGTAGCTGTTGGTCTCTGTTATATAAGCAAAACCTGTTGAAAAAAAAAAAGGTTATTATTGACAATTTGTGGGCAGTTAGATGCGAGATGATAAATCCTCAGTGGCATGACATTTGGTGGAGTAAAGAGCCACTAGATATTCTATTTAAAATCATCTCAAGAGTTCATATTTCCATATATTGTACAGTGTGTACGTATGTATCGATGGTCACATACTGAGACTGCATGATATCTAAATGAAGACGTGTTTTGAAAGGTGAAAAGCCAAAAAAAAAACCCCACCGGTCTCACACACAGAGACATTAAAGGGTCAGATACTGATGTATAAATAGTACGTGAAGATCTCTGAAAGGTCGTCAAATCCATGTCATCATATCACCCAACCAAACTTTGGAGTTTTCTTAATCTTATCTACAAAATGTCAGAAGATTGGTGTCAAATGTACGACCAACAATTCAGAAACTGAACATATTCAGTGTACTATCACGTGCAACAAAGAAAAGCATCAAATCGTCGCAGGAACCATCAAATTTGTGTTTTTTGGTGACAAAACAACTATAACAATTCCTTCATTATCAAAATAGTTGCTGATTCATTTCCTGTCAGTCGACTACAGGATTAATCGACTTGTCGTTGGTGGAAAGGATCCCGTCTTCCTGAAGGACGGCTGGCTGGCTGGCTGGCCGCTGATTTGATTCGTCATCTACTGTGGACTGTCATTTAAGATGTCAGTCCACAAGATGATGATGTACTCACGGTTTATATCGTTTATATCAGCAAAATGTCTGCCCACCCTAACAGCTGCCGCCGCATACAAATCAAGGATCATCTTGTCGATGCTAAAGTGTTCACTTTTAAAGCCAGCAGGGAAATCAAGTCCAAGGAACAGGGGCAAGTCATCTAGACTTCATGCCTGTTGCTGAATCCTAAACAGCTTCAGACCCCCTTTTCGCCTCCTCCTCCACCTCCTCCTCCTCTTTAGAGCAGAGTAAGCCCCCTCCCTGCACGTTTTGTTTGAAATTCAATGCCAGGCTGGCCAGTGCAGAGTTTAAAACAGGTCACCCCTCTTCCCTCCTCCTTCCCCAGCCTAATAAAGAAACAGAAGGTGCGATGACAAAATATGCTGGCGAGGACACCACGCGGACTCCGCCACCTGCTCCGCATTCAACCGTCCTGTGTGTGTGTGCGTGTGTTTGCGCGTGTAAAAGTATGGCGACGTAGCAATTCACACGAGACATTATTCGCCACGACAAGCTGGTGACAGTGAAATCAAGGGGCCCGACAACCGAGGTTAGCTCGCTCTCACATCGAACTCTGTGCCGGTGAACCTCTCGCCTGCTTCACCCTCGGGGGTTGAAGAGAGCCACCGAGCTGTGAGACTCTTCTGCATTTTAGACATCTGAAACCTGATGCTGTGGATGTAAGGGAGCGCTGCTAAGGCCCAATCCTGACTAAATATAAAAGTTCATATCCGTGGCACCGGGACATGTCTGCAGTGCTGAGAGACACACAGCACAGCTCTTCTTTTTTTAAGCCTTTAACATAAGGGCTGATTTCAGTTCTCTGTTTCCACCTCCTGCACCTCTTATTTAAGATATTTTCACTTCCTCCTGTCTGGAGTGAATGCAGGGGAAAGTTCTTCAGATCCTAAACACATTTTGGACAGATACATTTCTTCCCTGGTTCCTTATATTTGGCTGCTATCAGAAATAAGCATATAACCCACAATAATGGTACACTAAGTTCTTCAAACCGCTTGTTAGTGGGTCACACAGTATTGTGGTTACCGTATCTTGGCTAATAAGCGGCCTTTCGCACGTATGTTGGATCATATCTGAAAACCTGAATGGTAAACAAAGGCATATCCAAACCAAACAGGCAAGAAGAGATACTATTTCACCTCAATCTCAACCAAATTTATTTGGTTTGAGAGATGCTTCCTCAAACTCAAAGGACGCTTACTACAAAGAGCGTTGATTACAGTGAAAACATGCACAGTTATTGCTTTCTTAGCATTGTGAATGCAGCTTCTTATGAATTCAAATCAGAGCGAGGCTTTGCAGCTTAAGACCTCAGCAACAATCCTCCAGAGGTATTGATTCAAACCCTTTGGTATAATTTGAGGCTTTTGTGGTGCTGTGTTTTGTTTGAGTATAATTTTGCAGGGTGTGTCTAATGTTTTTGCTCCGCTATTGTACAGTATGTAAATGTGTTGGACAACATATGAAGTAGATCTGCACGCATCCATCTAACCCCAACTGGCTACAGGTGCAGGACACAAAGGAAGCAAAAAATGCTGTCGTCATAAAGATCTTGTATTATGCAATTCCCTAATTCTAAGTCAAGCTCTTGTTTTGCATCAATAAGCTTGCGAGATTTAGCCTTTGTGGACAAAATTGAGAAACACTGGCAGCTTTTCTGCCAATCATCTAGTCATTTATGAATGCCTCTATGGTCCAAGCTCCTCAATTGTGAGAATTTTGCTGCTTTTCCTTATTTATTTAGATATATTTGTCTGGTCTGACAAAAAAAAGACATGCATAGATGCAATTAAAACTATATTCTTAACTTGGCAGGGATTAGAGTATTTTCTTATCCACCTTGTATGTGTAGTCTCAGTTTAGGCAAGCTATATGGGCATGATACAAAGGATCCTTTATTTTAAGTAGATCTTTATGATTTATTTGATATATTTCTTATTTATGAGTATTTTCTTATCCATCTTGTGTATACGAGCTGCTGTAACAAGTGATTATCTTATTATACAAAGGTACCACATAGCACAGCCTAAAAATTCACTTTATATTCACTGTTTCCTGCCATACTACTCTATGTACTGTCTTATTTACGCTATATGGGTGTATATAGTGTATGTAACTTTTGATTTCAAGTATATCTTAGATTTCTTCTATATATTTCTTATTGTATTTCATTTATTGTTGCTGGTTTTATATGTTTAAGTCTCAGTTTGAGGCAAGATATATGTGCATTTTATATATGTATGACACAAAGGATCGTGGACGGGTGTATATAGTGTATGTAACTTTTTTAATCAAGTATATCTTAGATATTTTTCTATATATTTCTTATTTATGAGTTATTTTAATCCACCTTGTGCATATGAGCTGCTGTAACAAGTGAATTTCCCTGTTGTGGGCTCTCTTATCTTATCTTATTATACAAACCTAGCACAGCCTTGAAATTTGGAGCCAACATAGAAACAAATAAACAACTACATCCTGCAGTACTACTGTATTTTATTTATTTTTGTTGGTTTTATATGTTTAAGTCTCAGTTTGAGGTAAGATATATGTGCATTTTATATATGTATGACACAAAGGATCGTTGAAGGGTGTATATAGTGTATGTAACTTTTTATTTTAGGTATATCTTAGATTTCTTCTATATATTTCTTATTTATGAGTTTTTTTAATCCACCTTGTGCATATGAGCTGCTGTAACAAGTGAATTTCCCTGTTGTGGGATCTCTTATCTTATCTTATTATACAAACCTAGCACAGCCTTGAAATTTGGAGCCAACATAGAAACAAATAAACAACTACATCCTGCAGTACTACTGTATTTTATTTATTTTTGTTGGTTTTATATGTTTAAGTCTCAGTTTGAGGCAAGATATATGTGCATTTTATATATGTATGACACAAAGGATCGTTGAAGGGTGTATATAGTGTATGTAACTTTTTATTTTAGGTATATCTTAGATTTCTTCTATATATTTCTTATTGTTTTTGCTGGTTTTATATGTTTAAGTGTCAGTTTGAGGCAAGATATATGTGCATTTTATATGTGTATGACACAAAGGATCGTTGAAGGGTATATATAGTGTATGTAACTTTTTATTTTAGGTATATCTTAGATTTCTTCTATATATTTCTTATTGTATTTCATTTATTTTTGCTGGTTTTATATGTTTAAGTGTCAGTTTGGGGCACTTTTTAAACAGGTGCTCCTGCAGGAATCAATGGGTCCACTGGGGTACGGTAAACGGTGCAAGGTCCCTTTAACGATCTATAACAAACAAGGACCCCACGTTGTACAGTATATAAGAAAATGTGTTTTATTACAATAAACGGGCCTCATCATTCACGCAGGCCCCGCAAACGGACGCGAGTTAAATGGTTGCGGTGGTGCGTTAACGTCCTCCACCGCAGCGCTGTGTGACGCCCAGCAGCCTCAGTATATGTAACCTCAAACATTATATCACGGCTGCAAACGGCGACGCTATTATTAGAGGAAACACTGTCGAGCATCGGGCGGAAAACAAAAAGATTAAAACATGAATCCGTCGATGATGTCCAGCCCTTCATCACGCACATAAAAAAACAAAAACACGCACACACACACACGCACACACGGTGGATCGGGATTTTCTGCATGTTATTTCTCACATACATGACACAGAAAGGTTTTACATACCCAGAACACGAAGGAGTAAACGATGAGGAGCGTTTTAAGGCAGGTGATGACCGGTTTAGTTTCCATTATGGAGCTGTGTGATAATAACGGCAGGACGTTGGTGCTGGTGGAGGAGGAGGTGGAGGAGGTGGAGGGGGGGAGAAGAGAAAGCACTGTGTGTGTGTGTGTGTGTGTGTGTGTGTGTGTGTGTGTGTGATGCAGCCACGCAGCCTCACTGGAGCCACGCATCGAGAGCAGTTTACATCATGATAAAGTGTCAAATCATCAGTCTGTTGGTGGATCACTTATGTAATTAAAAAAAGGTTTGTGATACAGGTTTGTTATTATGCAACTAATAAATTTAAAATGAACAAAGAGTGGTGGAATAAATATGATTTAATTTTAATGTGTTTTATTCTTAAATACACACACTGACACGTTCATACTCATCGCCACAAGATTCAGTCATTCATTTTCTGCAGTCTAGTTTAACTTTATAGTTTTTAGTTATATTTCTTGTTTCTGTTACATATATATATAGTTTTTTGTTTGTATCTTTGCACAGGTTTAATAAATTAAATTCAAACTAAGACTCAATATAGCATTGTTAAATTACTCGATTACTTTTTCCTGTGCTATATTTAATGATATTTACTGTTATATTAGATTATACTTTATCCCACAACAGGGAAATTCACTACATACATACATACAGATATATACATGCATGATACTGTCCAACACACATATAGTGTGCATATATATATATATATAGTGTACATTACTTCTATCTGTGACTTAATGTAACTTTTTGTGTTAATTGCTGTTATATACAGTACATATTAGATATATATGTGCATTATACAAATGATCTGTATATTTCAAAGGCGTATATATGTATTTTATTTGCTATTTAACCCGACCTAACCCTCTGTGGGTCAATAAACACATTTGAAAACAAAGAGCCCCTCCAGACATCTTCTGTATTTATGTTTAATATATATAATTATATATATCTATATATATATATATATATATTTATATATATATATTATATATATATATATATATATATATATATATATATATAAAATCTACTGAAAAATTCAGAATACAGTCCAAGAGTTTAAGTGCTGGACATTCAATACAAATGCATAGTGGACAGTGGTGGAAGTATTCAGATCCTTTACTGAAGTAAGCAGCAGTATAATAAGTTAAATGTGATTAAAGTTCTCAGTTTGCAGCAGAACGGCTCCTGTGAGTGTGTTTTATATTTGATGATGATTAGTAATGCATTAAGATGTAAGCAGCATTTTTCCGTCGGGGCTGGTATTATATTTATACATTAGTAACATTGTAAGTATAGGCTGTGTCATCTGTAACCAGTAAGATGTCAGATAAATGTAGTGGTGTTAAAAGCAGCCGACTATATTCCCTCCCAGATGTTTTGCAGTAGAAGTATAAAGTACAGACCTTTAAATTGCACTCAAGTGCAAGTGTGTTTGAAGAAATTACTGTTGGACTACCTGTGATTTCACAAAATCAGGCCCTCATGTAGGTCAGCAATGAATCTGAGATCTAAGGTGAGCTTTCAGCGGATGAATGTGAAAACAGCTTTCTAACTGTGTCAAACTGCACGTAATGTACCACGTGTGTCATTGTGCACAGTGAAGGTCAAACAGACGAGTGAAGCAACACAAAGAAAAACACATTTTGAACAGTGAGATACGTGTAAAGAAAACACACGTAAATGGGCTCAAATGAATTTTAAATATTCTTAATTTGGTTGGGAACATCTTAATGGTATCTCTGCCACATGTAACTATAATGACACATTCTAAAAAGATCAGCTCAGTGTCACGTTTGTAGTCCTGGCTCATGAATCTTTGGTGGACCTAAGGCGGGCTGAATGAAGCCTGAACGAGCCATCTGTAACCACACCCACCTGTCAATCAAAGCGTCCACGCTCTGAATCCTGCATAACTTTAAGCCTTAATATAATGTGAACAGGTGAGTTGTATATAAATTCACCCTCAGTACAGTTGTCATGAACGAGAAAAATAGCTACAGACCAAAACTGTTTTTTGTACCAGGCTGTAAACATGTTTATTTCTGCTGTGAAGTTGGACATTTGAACATGGGGACTTATGGAGACTGACTCACTTCTGGAGCCAGCCTCAGGTGGACGACAAGAGGAACTGCAGTTTTTTGGCACGTACGTCGTCTTCACTTCACAGACTGAACACTGAATTTGAAAGGATGAAAGGAAGGGTCAACTCGGGTGTTACCAGTGAAGGTTTCCCCAGCCCCGAGGTGTCCATCCATGTTAAAAACACATCCATCACTACAGAGACTCGATTTGAGTACGTATGGCTTTACTGTGTTGTGTACAGCACCAACAACAACAACAACAGACCAGCGGATTGTCAGATTGTTGCTGTGCTGCAAATTCATCTGCTTATTATTAGGTAAATATTTAATCGCACTGAAGACAAAATCAGTGCTTTAAGAGGACACGTCTAACGGACGGAAGCCGTGTTACATGACGGGTGATGAATCATCACGCATGTTCTGCATTCGTCAGCCCAACAAAGACGGCGTGACAAAAAAGCCACCTGCAGCACAAACCGCTTCAGAGTCATCAAAAGACAAACAGTCAGCACACGGGAGGGAAGTAATGAGCAGGCAAAGACTTTTTCAAACGTCTGTCAACCTTGAAAAAAAAAAAGAAACAGACGACAAGAACAAAGACGCTCATGAGGACGAGGCACAGCCAGGATGATCCAACAGGCTGATGTACACGTGATGCCAATAAACATCTACACATCCTCCACTGCTACATCTAAAAAACACACGGAGCGAGTCACAGTTATGGTGTGCAGACACAGGTTTAATACATCAAAAAGATAATTCAACAGAAATTCAAGGTGAATTTTTTTTAAATTTAGTTTGCCCAGTTGTCATGGAGACGGATCTGTTGACGTACAAGCTTAGCGATGTCAAGATCTGCTGGGTTTAAAGTTAACCGAGTTCATTCTCAGCTTGGATGCCGACAGATCCATCTCTGTGACAACTGAGAAAAATTCAATCTGCCCATGCAGACGGCGCGACACGGAGACCTTGAAGGCGAGATACAAACTATTATTTCCAAGATTAAACACCTCGACAGACACAGTGGAATAATCCTGTCGAGATTTAATGTGCAATACGATTAACGGGATTTATAGTACAGCCGGCGTGACGCTTGCCACATATTACCATGAAGCCGCGGCACACAGACGGGAATGAAACGTCAAACCAACAGCAAAAACAATCGTCCACGGATTCTGGATCGAGTCTGTCACTAGTTCACAGTGTGTTCATCGTGCCGACTTATGTCTCCACCTGAAGCTCGCCGTGATGTGAATACTGAAGAGTCCGATGATCCTCCTCCAACACGACATATAACACATCCAGCTTCTTCTTTTTAAAAAAAAAAAGCTTCACTACATTCAAGAGAACTAAAAACCCAAGAAAACAAAAATATTAAAACGCAAAAAATATAATCAGTCGCTACATAACACAGACGCTGTGGTTCTTCAAGTGTGTTCAGTCAGTAGTAAGGAAATACATTAAAAGTGCTCAAACATAAAATGTTTTTAAGACGTCACAGATTTGTTCTCTAGTGTCATCCAACAGTGATTTGAACGCAGAACGTCTGAATGATCACCCCTTTAATCTGAGAGAATTTGTAGTTAACATATCGCATCATCGCGGCCCGATTTATATCTGAGTATTTGTGTTGTTATTCTGACAGCTGCCCTCAGGGTCTTCATGCTGTCAGGTGCAGCTCTGCTCTAACCTGTCTTAATCCCTCCTTATTTTTCTGCCTCAATGCAACGCTGCTCTGATTAACATATTCCCCCCTCTAATCTGTCGTAAAGCTTCTTATACTTTCTTCTGCTGTTTTCTGGCATCGGGGTGTGAAGCTCTGCGGCGTTAAAAAAAAAAAAAAGTCTTATTTTTACTTGTTTGTCAGATTGTTTTTGAAAGAAACGGGACAGGGGACATGCTTAAGATCGGCTCTGATGAACGATCGCCTGCTTGTAAGTAAAACTAGTGTGCGTTCCCTTTACATTAAAAGATCCCTGTGTGAGAGAAAACCTCCCCGTTTTTCTTCAGGTCTATTAATAAGTCAGTCGGCAGCTGGATGATTGATAGTCTGTACACGGAGAGTTGTGTTGAAGCAGCAGCGAGGGGAGAATATGTGAAAGGGCAGCGGTGAAGCCACTCAAAGTTCTCACCACGCTGTCTCAAAGGCACCAGTCTTCTGATGTGAACTCAAACCCCTGTAAGATCTTCATCCCTGATGTGGTTCACTCAGCTCTGTGACGCACATGCTCCCCGAGTCCCCCCTCTTCAAGGCTTTCGTAATTTTCAAAGCGGTGAGTCCTTTCAAGGTTCTGCTCCCTCTGGGGTCTAAAGACGGCACCGCTCTCTACACTGACCCGAACTCAGACATCCATCCTTCGTATTTTTCCAGGTCGGCGGCGGAGACGGACTTGGAGATCTTCTTGAGCGTGAGGGTGAAGTCCTCCATGGTCACGGGCATCTGCAGCTCGTCCTTGGACAGGGCTCGGATCTCCTCCGGGCTCAGGCCTTGGATTCGACGACGCATTGCCATCATGGAGGCGTCTCTGATGTGCATGTAAAGACAGGAGCAGAGGCGGTGTTAGCATTTCTGATACTTTGGATTCCATACATGGGCTGAAATCCTGCAGGGCATGTGTGAGGACAACACCTTTCCAAGGTGAATCGAACAATGCAAACTAGAGATAAGCAGAGAAAACCTGAGCAAAGTAATGCTGCTGCCATTTTCCAAGCAGAGCCGTGGTGGAAAGCAGCTTGTGTGTGAGTGTGCAGCCAAAACAACCCTGACTGTGTACGGAGAGACGGCTCCCAGGAAACCAGCAACCAAGGACAACACCAGTCAGAGAGAGACAAAGAGAAGGTAATTTATGGAGAATAAATAGAAAATAATCATCTTGTGTGCATCATCAGGAGGGGAGGGGGAGCTTTAGAGAAGCCAGAGAAACAAGTTTGAACTCGGCGCAGGAACCGTGAGATTTAGATTTCAATACGACGATGTCTCAGATATAGTAAGACCACGAGCTGACAGGGCTAAAGGAATAAAAGACAGACGCATAAAACTTTCCACACTTCCACCATTAGACGTGTCAGTGAGAAGAAGGCGTGTTTTTTTTTGCAGACTGTGTTGCATCAGCGAGGTTCTCCGACAGCACCAGAGCAGCTGTCATTACGTTAACGCACGACCGGGGCTATTTATAAAACATCAAGTCATCACGTGTAACTGTAAACCATCATCGGCCGCGAGAGAAGGACGAATCAGTGACTCATTCATAGCACTGAGATGATGACCAACAGGGAAATACGCATAGATCTGATCAATAGTTCATTTCAGAATACTAATCATGTTATTCTGCATCATAACTGTAATAAAACACACACACACACCTGCAGACGTTGGTGATGTCAGCTCCAGAGTAACCTTCTATTTTCTCTGCGATGAGGTCCAGGTCCACATCAGGAGCCACCTCCACCTCCCTCAGGTTGATCTTCAGAAGCTCAACACGACCCACGGCTACACAACACACACACACACATAAATCACACATGAGGTTCAGGATTGGTGTGTGCAGCCTTTAGTTGGACCTGATGAGGTCACCTGTGGGCAGCGCGATGTAGATCCGCTTCTCCAGCCGCCGTCGCAACGCCTCGTCGATGTCCCAGGGGAAGTTGGTGGCGGCGAGGACCATCACCATCTTAGAGGGGTCGTCGTTCTCCATAGCTCCCCCCACACCTGGTCACAAAACCAACATTAAGCTCGTGTTTACATGCGTACTTCTTCACCTCCCCAGTTCTACATCCCACTCACCGTCCATCTGAACCAGAAGTTCTGATTTGACCCTGCGGCTGGCTTCGTGTTCATCAGATGTTCCTCTTCTGCCACAGATGGAGTCGATCTCGTCGATGAAGATGGTTGTTGGTGCATAAAACCGAGCCTAGAAAAAAAAAAAAAGACAGTGTGAGACCTTTTCTCCGCCGAGTAACAGAATATTTAGATGTCAGTGTGGCGTTCTTGGATTCTGCTCACCATTTCGAACAACAGACGGACTAGTTTCTCTGACTCGCCCCTGTATTTGGACGTGAGGGTGGAGGAGGACACGTTGAAGAAAGTAGTCCCGCACTCTGTGGCCACAGCTTTGGCTAACATGGTCTTTCCTGTCCCAGGAGGGCCGACCATTAACACGCCCTGAGGCAAAAATAATACACACTGTTAGGACATGAATACATACGCGCCTACAGCATATATTCTCTCAGAGGGTGTTGGACTCTGCAAAGGTCGCCCCTTGTCTCCGATTCTTTAAGAAACTCAGGATTGCCACGGGCTCAGCCGGAAACGGTGGAATGCTCCCTCCGGGTTGGGAAGTGTGTTGCTGCCCCAAGCGAAGGAGTTAAAGTATCTCGGGGTCTTGTTCATCAGTGACGTGAAAATGGAGTGTGTGGGGCGGCGTTTAGCTCAGTTGGTAGAGCAGCCACCCCATGTGCGAAGGATCAGTCCTCGCTGCGGAAGCCCAGGGTTTGAATCTCACCTGTGGCTCTTTCCCGCATGTAATTCCTCGTCTCTCTTTCCCTGCATTCCTGTCAATCTTCAGCTGTCTCTGTCACAATAAAGCTTGAAAAGGCCAAAGAGATAGACTGGTGGGTTTGGTGCGGCGTCTGCAGTACTGCGGACGCTGTACTGGACCGTTATGGTTCAGAGGGAGCTGAGCTGGAAGGCAAAACTCTCGATCTACGTTCATGAGCTTTGGGTGGCCGGGCTCAGCCTTACAGATAGGGTGAGGAGCTCAGACATCCGGAGGGAGCTCGGAGTAGAGTCGCTACCCTTTTGCATCAAAAGAAGCCAGCTGAGGGGGTTCAGGGATCTGATTAGGATGCTTGTTCTGTGTTCTGGGCACGTCCAACTGGGAGGAGACCCCAGGACAGACCCAGAACCAGCTGGAGGAACTACATAGCCCATCTGGCCTGGGAGCTCCTCGGGATCCTCCAGGAGGAGCTGGAATGTGTTGCTGGGAAGAAGAACGTCTGGAGTGCCCTGCTAAACCTGCTGCCACCGCACCCGACCCCGGATAAGAGGAAGAAGATGGACGGATGGACCTACAGTATTTTCTAGTGACTCTCATCGACCGAGCTGGTACCATTCCACACGGTGTTGGGTACCGAGCCGCAGAGATGTTACCACTCTACCACCCTGTTTATTCTCCCAACTTATCTTGACTGAATGCATTTATTTGTTTCAGTCCCTCTCCAGTCAAAGATGTTTTTATTACAGTTCGAACTTCACCGTGCAGAATGATGCAATCCACACGGGCGATGTGGAAACTCGAAGCCTGCAGGTCTTTTTCGGCGAAGTCGGAGACATGTTATGATAGACGTGCGAAGATGATTCAACGGATGCAATTAAAAATAACGAGTTAATTCGCTGGCGGAGTCTTTTGAGGATGCTGGACGGCAGTGATTTCTCTGGTAATCTTCGGCATTAAAAGCCCTCAGTGTTTCAAATCTCAAATACATTAAATATGAATAAGAGTGTGAGCTTGCCGTCAGCGTGGAACTGCAATTATTGTGTATTTTTAGGAGTGAGCTGCTGCAAACTCTGTACGTCATTCCGATCCATTAGAGACAAACTGGTGAGGAAGTACAGCATTTAGATCCGCGGGGCTGATAAACAGGAGGCGAGTGCATCCGCTCCATGACAGTACTACAGATTACACACATGGCACAACTTGTACCCCGACATGGAGCAAGAGAGTATGTGTGTTCCCTCCAAAGTTCAAACAAGGCAACACTGAAGTATTCTGTCCGGATGTGCTGCAGAGAAGTGATGATGATCGTGTTTGCTGTTTAAGCTCTGATTCGTGCAACTCCAATGAGCTCATGCCAACAGAAACACTGATTCGCAGCTGTTCATTCGGTGAGTTTAATGTCAGAGCTGCACTTAATTAGAGGGATGAAACGAGACCGTGGGACTACAACACAACCATTGTAGACTCGGGAATCATCACACATTGTCAGCGCGGCGATGAAATCGGTTATTATTGGGCTTAACGGTGCATGTAAAAGAATTGTCTTCCACTAAACCGAACAGATACAGTTTGAGCTTGTCGCTTTCGTGTCATCGGTTACATACGGTTCTTTTAAATGTCGATACTATTAAACTAACTTTCCATGTCTGATGCAAATCTCTTCTGCTGCCGTCTGACGTTTCTGCATCTGGTTTGTGTACGCTGCTAAACAGATTACGTAAACCACAAAAGGAGCATCGTCTAGTCGCAGTCCTTACTGTCACGCGATGCATACGGCAAATAAAAGGATGGGGCAGACACATTTTTTTATTTAAAACACTGATGTGGGCCGGGTTGATCAGAATCTCAGCAGCAGCAGCAGGTCGGAGTGTAAAGTAATAATCACAAATCCAGCAGGGGAGGACTGAAAACTCAGAGCAGCACAGACCTGTGATGACACAAATAGCTTCAGCCGACGAGTCTTTTAAATGTCTTTTTGTCCTGTGACTAACTTATTAATCATTCTTTGTACTGCATTTCCAGTTATCTGAAGAGAGTCTAAGTGAAGCGTTCAATTATGCATTTATCAGACGCCGTGATGCCGGAGGAAACGATAACATATTGACCCCTCACATGGCCCGCCTGAGGGGGAAGAGTCCTCACATGATGGGAGTTCAGCCGAGGCTGGATACGGAAAGAAACGCCCTGACTGGTCATTCAGCTCAGTCACGCCCATGCTGAGAGGAAGCATGACCGTGCAGGCAAGGGAGAAATGTTAGTGACCGGCTGTTGTACCTGGTTCAAATACAGCTGTATGTACTATAACTTCGTGAAGACGGGGTGCACCAAGTTTTGTAGTTCTGTGAAAAGAAGAAAAGTTTGGAGTCTGAGAGAATGTTCGGGGTCAGCCTTGGTTGTCTGCGCTTCAGCGAGAACTGGACGTGAGATTTTACCTGTCAGTTTTAATATCTGTCAGCGGCAGTTTGCTAGCGAACGTTCTCGTCCTCGAGGGCTAGAGTTTTTACCGTGGCTTGGCAACACCTCAGCTGCTCTGGGACCAATGTCTCCTAGTAGACTTGCGGTCCCGCTTGGAGGGTACTGACGTATTAATCCAGATTTTAACTCCTGAATATCAAACATGTTGATGTCTGCGAGCAATTGGGGAGGACTGGATCGGTTACCAGATGATCTGAACCAGATTTCTCCTCCAGCTGTCAGGATGAATCGACCCAAAGCTCCCGTAGTCTGAGCTTTAGTTACAACTTAAGATAAATATTAAAATGTACACGTCCCTGAGCAGCTATGAGCGAGTATTTGTGCTGCATTCACCTGGTGTTGCAGCTGCAATGAGGTTTTGATTATTTATGAACTTTTCTGTGTAACACAGCCATCCTCGCCTTTGTAAAGAGGCATCAACAGAGTGTGTGTGTTTGTGCGTGTGTACCTTCCAGGGACGACGAATGCCCTTAAAGAAGTCAGGCATCCACATGGGCAGAACTACTGCTTCTCTCAGCAGCTTCTTTGCATCTTCCAGATCAGCAATGTCATCCCTACAGTTCATGCGGAGAACTCAGTCAGCAGTGCTAAGAAAAGACACGTCTCCAGCAGCAAAAAAAAATGTGTATGAAAGAATCTGTTTATGCTACCTTACCAGTGTACGTTAGGGTTACGAGACACGATGTCTCTCTCTAGTGAGTCCACCAGGTCGCTGTCGTATCCTGTGCCGTCAAACTTCTTCTGCTCTACGTCCCCTGGTGTGTCTCCGGCCGCCTTCTTTCCCTGATAAAGAAAGAAGAAGATAATAAAACCCAAACAGGGACAGATTTTAGGTTTCCCCGCTCAATCAGATGCTGTGGACTGACCTTATCGTCTTTGGCCTTCGTGCCTCGGGCGTCTTTGAATCCTGGACGGTCTGGTTTAGGGTTGGCCTGACCACGGCCTCCTGGCCCTGCCCCTCGATGCTGCAGCCCGGGCGACTCCTTCCTCTGCTGCTTCACCGCACTGCTGGGGCGCTTCACTGCGACGGGATTCCTGCAGAGACACAAACAGGCATAATACTTCACACACACCTGCAGACAGGAACATCAAAGATCATGTTCAATGGGGAAAATAGCGGTAATAACGCAGGGTGAAATTAACTTTAAACCAGCTCTGCTAGTTCTCTGGGGAGTTTGATCTCCCCTTCAAAGACGACAGTAAAAAAACAAAACACGGTGAGTCACATTGTTCTAGTGGAGATGAAACTGATTATGCAAATGAGCTCTTTGCACGGCATTTTTTTCTCTTCTGGGTAGCATCAATAATCAGTTCTCCCTGGATCACAGTCGGCACACTAAATAAATGCTACCTCCTGTTTTCACACTAATACCCGAACCAGATTTTATTGGTTCTAGCACACACATTAAAAACTTTGCAGGAAAAGCTCCGTGAAGTTTTATTGCGTGACGACGGACCCTGTATGGAGCACACAGAGGACACACTCACCTGTGCTCTGCAGGGGTGGGAGGGGGCCAAACTGCTGGATCCTCGGGTCTCTCCTCGGACTGAGGGGCGAGGACGTCAGCTGGCTTCTCTGACTTGAAACTCTCGAGCGTGCCCATGATGCCCTTCACCTGCTCGTACTCCTCGGTCAGCTCCTGCCTGACCTGGCCGCGAACAGAAGAGAGAGGAGAGCGCTGTAAAAGTGTGTCGACGTCTGTGGTGAAATGATGTAAGTAAAGGTGAAGTCCATCCATCCATCCATCTTCTGTATCCACTTATCCTCATCAGGGTCACGCGGGGCTGGAACCAATCCCAGCTGACTTAGGGTGAGTTCATTACAGGCCACACCTATGTGCAGGTTAGAGTCACTGCCTGTTAAGTGTATGTATGCTGAGTATTTCTTTGGACTGAGGGAGGAAGCCGGAGTATCCCGACACAGGGAGAACATGCAGACTCCACACGAAAGGCCACAGACGAGGTTCAAACCTTCTTCCTGTGAAGCAACAGTGCTAACCACTGCAGCACCTCAGGAAGACGGTTCCCGTTCTCCCCGAGTCTGTGTGGGTTCACTCCGGGAACTCCAGCTTCCCCCCACAGTCCCAAGACGTGCACTACCTGTCGGAGCCAGAACGTGTGTACATACAGTAGTTTGATTTGTTTGGATCACCTTATTTTTACCTGGGCTCTTGGTGGTGGGAGTTAGACACAGAGGGTCACATGTAGGCTCCAATATTTTCTGTCGACCGCCTCATCATTTAGTACGTCTCACTAATTATCTCATGTAGTTTTAGTTGTTATTCGATCGTTAATAATCGTTACTTTCTTTGCATTATATCACGTCATAGTAAGAGCCTACTCAGCCTCTTAGCTGCCTTTTTTTTTTTTAAGGGATAGTTTAATTCACTAATTCATCAATTAATTGGTGAATTGCCCGTGTCTGTTTGTCTGTATGCGCCCTGTGTTAAAACCCACCTCTTCTCATTGGCTTTTGACACCATGCAGAGTTGATTTTATGTGTATACATGCATATTTTTATTTAATTATGTATTTTATCTTGTGCGGGTAGTGCTTTTTATTTATTCTATTGTTTTTTTTTATCTTTCTATTGTCTACTTCATGTTTCTGTTGTGTTATTTATTGTGTTTTATCTTGTTGTGCAGCACTTTGGAAACCTTGTGTTTGCTCAAAAAATCGTGCTATAGAAATAAAGTGGACTGGACTGTGATGAACTGGTGACTTGTGTAAGGTGTAAGTCAGCTGGGATGGGCTGCTGATAAGGATATAATGGGTCTAATAGCTGAGATAAAAGGCAGAGGCTCCACCTGTGATGACGGTGTAACGCTCAGGTGGTTTATAACTCACCTGTTGCCATTTGACTTTGAGTGCGGGGTCTCTGAGGGACTGGCAGTGTCTGTGGATCTGCTGGATGACGCCCTGGTAGTACACCACAGAGGAGTCATAGTTCCCCAGCAGAGCGTACTCACGACCCTTCTTGGCGTTGTCACATATCTCTGCCAGATTCATGCTGAATAACAGCTACGTGAGGGGGGAACAAGGGAGCTAACGTTAACACGACACAGATTATACACCCGGTGTTTCGGCTTAACGAGCGACCGTGTTAATTGGAGACAAAGGCGGAAAGATACGTAGCCGTCTCAGTGTTTAATTTGTTTGTTATTAACGTTAAAAAACAGCTGCCACGTAGCCGCCTCGGTGTTTAATTTGTTTGGTTTTAACGTTAAAACGTTTTAAAAAATAATAAGTTTGACAGCGTTGTGTTTCAACGGCTCTTGTAACTACGGCAACCGCAGACGCATCCGGGCTCCGACTTAACACGGTCGCTCGTTAACCCGAAACACCTGCAAGAGCATGTCGGTCGTTTTACACCAGGTAAACGCCAGGGACTGTGATATTTTATTTTATTTTTAAATGAACGTGTTGATCACAGACAAGTGCAGCTGGCGGTAAAATCAGCCGACGGTTTAAATCAGCTCAACAGCCCCCGACGTTAGCATTGTTAGCTCCCCTGCTAGGCCACAGAAAGCAAACAAAAACGAATAAATAACGTAAACGTATGCTTAATCCTCCCGGTATGTGTTAAATATGCAAGTAGGCAACAGCAACAGACCGACAGCTTTACATTTCATTCTTCAGACGGCGTGTAAGAGGTGAAAATAGTCCACATACCCGCATTAAAGCGCTTGTTTTGAATCACAGGTTGGAGGAAAGTGTTACCATGGCCGCGGAGAGACGCCGCGTGAAGCATACAGACCGCGCTGCGTTCACGGGCAAGGGGAAAAATGACAACCCCACTACGTGATCGACGACACCAAAGAGAGCCAATCTCACTGTAACATTTGTTTTTTTATCGATCCAGGAGAAGGTTCTTCTCTCGGAATTGCATTATCAGTCGTGTTTATTGTTATACACCATTAACAGTCGTCTGCGTGTACTTTAAACTACAACGTTTGCTAGTTTACAGGATTCCTTTAACGTATCATCAGAGCTATAGCTATGCAACACTTGGCCACTAGTCGTCGCTAAACTGCAGTAATATATTATTATTATTAAGGAGATATAATATTCATGAGTAGGTTTTTATTCATGTATATTCTATTTTTTATATAGTTTTTGTATAGATGTTTATTATTAATAATAATAATACATTTTATTTTCGAAGGCGCCTTTCTGGCACCCAAGGACACCGTACAATAAGTGAGAGTAGACAGCAAATAACAGAAACAAACAAAAAGAACCATAAAAGTATATGAAATTACAAGAATACAACATTAAAAACAGGTTAAAATAGGACAATGCATTTGAATCAGATGGAAAAGGCTGTTGTAAACAGGTGGGTTTTGAGTGCGGACTTGAATTGTGAGAGTGAGTTGATGTTCCTTGTGACGGGGGGTAAAGAGGTCCAGAGCTGGGGAGCAGAGCGACTGAAAGATCTGCTCGCCATGGTGGTGAGACAGGTGGAGGGGGGACATTCAGGTGGATGGAGGAGGAAGATCTGAGGGAGCGAGGTGGAGCAGCAACATGGAGAAGATCCGAGAGATATGGTGGTGCAAGGTTATGAATGGCTTTGAATGTGAGCAGAAGGATTTGTGCAATTTGGCCAGAAACCAGTGGAGCTGTTGCAGGACAGCATGGGTTAACTTCTTGACACAGTTATATATTTATTTTCTATGCAAATGTTGAATTCCCCTGCCCATCTATCTATCTATCTATCTATCTATCTATCTATCTATCTATCTATCTAGCCCACAAAAAACCATTTAACAGGGAAAAAAGGTGGATAAACCTCCGGAAGAGCCACAGAGGAGGACCTCCAGCATCTGTAGATATAAAGGTTCATTCTGAAGTAAGAAAAATGTAAAAAGTCTTACTTTGATTTGTGATTACGCACTAATGAAAACATAATTTGCATATTATATTCCATTTCTGGCATACTCTATTAGTAGTAGAGGCCCCTAAATCTTACACAATGAACCTTCAGTCCTAGCACATGATCTTCATCAGCAGTTCATTGTAATGGAATTATTATTTCTATGTTCTTCTGAACATTTCAAGGACCTCTCGTCTTTGTTGGCTTAAAGATGTCTTTCGCAAAATTTGATAATGAATCAAGATAACCTAAAATCAAATAACTTTATCCTTCATTATATGTGAGTATTTACATGCACAAAGCCTGAGATGGCAGCATAGCAAACAAACACACCAGAAACCTCAAAGATCTACCAATAAAACCATTTTTTATTGATTTGCAGCTTAACATCGTCATAGATCTCCACATTGTTGTAAAGTGTTTTGCATTATTGTACACATGCAACAAAAGTTGTGATTTTACCTCACATCATCATCATCAATACCATCCAGCGTAACAATTTTCAAAGACTGCTGAGCGCCATGCTCACTCATGTGTTTCGAGTGAACCACGTCGATTTGCATTTTCTCCCAAGAGATGGCTACATTTTGTCATAAGCGAGCTCTCTCCAACCAACCGTGTAGGCAAACGAGCTGACACACAATGCTGACGTTCATATTTAGATTAGAGAGGTACGTAATCAGCAGCAGCAGCAGCAGCAGCACCAAAACTCATGCTGCGTTATAAAGAAAATGCACACTTTTTGTTCACAGTTTCAAATTACCTTATTGGTCCCTTCGCTTTCACGTAAATCTATGTTTTCTCCCTTAAATTCACTGCCTGCTTTGAATATTGTAGATAAGTTGTAGCGCTACGAGACGGCTGATTGCATATAATTTGTCTGGGTATTAAAGTGCACTCTGCAATGCTTTGCTTTTTGACTCAAAGTGATTTTATGTGCAGTTTTGAGCTACAAATGTTGGGCATATCTCCACATCCATTCATGCATTTCATTGAAATGTTGATTTAATATTGTGCAAACTTATACTGTCACTAGCTGTGCCTTACATCAGGCAGGGAAAAGGGTAAAACCACAGGAGGCTTCTTCCTTTATTGTTCCTGAAGGCTGTGATGACCTTCGCGCACACTCGTAGACACTCATTAAGACCTCAGCATTGACAAATTGCTGCTTCCTCCTCTCTCTGGTTCCACAGCTGCCTGACGCTGCCCTCACTCAGCTGCTTCAGTCTCATCGGTTTGTGGCTTTTCAGTCTATAAGCCAAAGTCAGAAAGATAGCGTCGACGTGTTCCTTCTCGGCTGGGTCCTTGGCTGAAGTCTCAAACAGTGGGAAGCTGTAGCTGTCGGCGAGACACTGCGCGGCCGAGGTGGGGACCTCCCGGCGGTCCCTCAGGTCGCACTTGTTGCCCACCATGATGCGCGGCACCATGGGCCCGACAGAGTGCCGGCTGCACTCCTCGATCCACTCGGGGATGCTCTCGAAGGAGGTGAGGCTGGTCACGTCGTACACGAAGATGACGGCGTGGACACTGCGGTAGTAGTGCTCCACCATGCTCTTCCTGAAGCGCTCCTGACCTGCCGTGTCCCAGATCTGCAACTGGCACAGCAAAGACAGATACTGACATGACTGATCAATATTTAAAGGATAACACCAGTTTTCCTATTGTCACAGTAACCATTTTGACATGATGTAGTTGGGTGAATGCAGGTGTTTCCTTTTATCCGGGGTCGGGTCGCTGTGGCAGCAGGTCTAGCAGGGCGTTCCAGACGTCCTTCTCATCAGCAACATATTCCAGCTCCTCCTGGAGGATCCCGAGGCGTTCCCAGGTTGGACGTACCCAGGACACCTCCAAAAGGAGGCACCTCGGCTGGTGGCTCTACTCCGAGCTCCCTCCAGATGCTCCTCACCTGATCTCTAAGGCTGAGCTCATTTCGCATGATCTCATTCCTTTGGTCACTACCCAAAGCTCATGAGGGGTTTGAGTGTAGATGGACTGGAAGATTGAGAGCTTTGCCTCCAGTACAGCGTCTGCACCAACCTGCCGGTTCATCTCACGCTCCATTTTCCCCATCACTGAGATACTTGAACTCCAAGGTGGGTCAGCGCAGGTGTTTCCAATGATGTTAATTAAGGTTCAGTTCCATTTGTTGCAGCAGAGACTGACCTGAATGGAACTGGACCTTTATCAGTATCACTGGTAATACCTGTGTTTACTGTTTCATGTCAGAATGGCTGCTGTGACAAAGACTAAAGCCAAACAATGTGTTAGTCTGTCTGTCAATACTCTGTGACTTCCCACCCCGCCTGTCTTGAAAATCTAGTTGAAAAACAGCTGGTTACAGTTTTTAAAAAAAGGCTGAGTCATTTCCTAAAAAAAAAACAGCTGGGCGGTGTAGTTTTTAGCTCAAACAAGCAAACGGTGCATTTCTTTGGGCTATTTTCAGCACAATCCATACAGACGTGGTACATTATTGAGTTTGTATGGCTCAAAATAAACTCCTGTGTGTGTGTGTGGAAGTGAAGGTGAACATGTCACCCAGTGCAAGCTCAACCGTTTTTATTTCATAGATTTTGGACACGGAGGCGTGTGACAAAGAGGAGAGGATGATGAGGTGTCTGTTTCGTGGCGTCGCTGTCGGAAAAGGACAGGCACAAATCATTAATGAATGATGGCTGGGTTCCATTCCTCTGCTTCAGTTTCAGGGTTCTGGCGTTGTTCATGCTGGCTCACTATCGCAATGTCATTCTTGAATGAACGGACATGACTGGACTGAGTGGCAGACGTCATGTGTCACTCGTTGATCGGCTGCACCTCCACCTCCCACCCGGGACAGAAACTTTTCGAGACACTCCCGACTACCACTGGCCTCATCGACAAAGCCCAGGACCCCTTTCTGACACTGACTCTCACCCTCCACCCCTCCGTTACATTAACGTACGGTGTACTGACTCTGCGTGTTACATTAACATCTTTTGGATCTTGAAAAAATATCTGCATACTGTGAACTTTTGCACAGTCTGGTGAAAATCTTCAGGGTATGACGGTTTAAATCTGGTATTTATAGTATTTATATATTTATATATATATATATATAGACATGCCTTCTCCATAGATATGTATGTATATCTTCTAGTCCAGTGTTTTTTAAACTTTTTACACCATGTACCACCTCAGAAAATACTGTGTAACATACTGAAAAATATATATTCTACTGTTGGAGAATATATAAATATGTTTTGTTTATGTTTATGTTTATGTTTACCTATGTACTCCTGTGTATCTATACATACACTGAGAGGAGTCAAATTCAACGCGTGTGTGTACACAAGTGATTATTTGATTATTATACTTGAGAAAGCTCACATACAGTTTGAGAAACAGTGTTCTTATTATTATTATTCTTATTTATTAATGTTTGTACATACATTAAAACAACATAACTATGTGAAAACCTGTTTTTATAAATGTCTGCTGTGTTTTGTTGGTCAACAGAGATGTGCATGTGGTTATTAAATCCACTATAAAAGGATGTTTTTTATTTTTTAATATATGGGGACACCTTTTATAGAGGCAGGCCTGTGTTTGGCACCATGCACAGACTGCACATATTTGCACAGGCTGTTATTTGCATGGATCATTGAGGTGTGTGTGTGTGTGTGTGTTCTCACCTTGATCGTCTCTCCATCGAGCTGCAGCGTCCTCTCTCTGAAATCGACCCCGATCGTCGCCTCTGGGTTTTTCAGGAAAGTGCCCCCGCAGAATCTGTAAGTCAGACACGTCTTCCCGACGTTTGAGTCTCCGATGACGATGATCTTGAAGATCCGAGCCTGCGCAGCGTCATAATCGTGATGCGAGCCGAGCCCCACGGAGTCGTTTTGACAGAAAACGGTGTCAAATCCATCCCCAGGTTTGTTTTCTATTGCCATCGCTCATCTTCTCGCGGTCTGGATGTGAACGGCGCCGAAACATCGCGAGAACACGGAGGACCAATAGACGACAGCGGAACGTTATCGTCACAGAGGTGCTGTAACCGTTATATCAGTGCCGTTATACATGATAACGGCACAGCCACTCACCGTTATTCACCGTTATAGCCACATTTCTACAATATGTTGGTCATTTTTCATTTTATTTGATCTATTTTTGGTTCCCACACCTCTTTTCTTCAACATGTTTATCAAAGAAGTCCTTAAAACAATATCAAATCAAATCAAATCAGATTTTATTTGTACAGCCCAAAGTCACAAAGTACATTTTGCCTCAGAGGGCTTTACAATCTGTACAGGGAGTGACACCCTCTGTCCTTAGACCCTCAGTTCAAGTGAGGAAAAACTTGCCCACAAAAAATATTTTAACAGGGAAAAAAGGTGGAAGAAACCTCAGGAAGAGCCACAGAGGAGGGATCCCTCTCCCAGGACGGACAGACGTGCAATAGATGTCACGTGTACAGGACAAATCAACACAAACATATTGTACAATTACAATAACTGATAAAATGACAATGAATTATAATGAATGATAAAAATGATTACAGTAATAGATATGGTAGTAATAATGACAGTAATAATATGCGTAGTGGACGTCGTGCAGGATCACAACCGCAGCCACGATCCACGAGAACCTGCTGGACGACAGAGCACAGAAACTCCGGGGAAGGTGGGGTCCCCCGGCAGTCTAATCCTATGGCAGCATAACTAAGGGATGACCTGAGCCAGCCCTAACTATAGGCTCTATCAAAAAGGAAAGTCTTATGTCCATTCTTAAAAGTGTTGACCGTGTCTGCCTCCCAAACCCAGAAAGGTAGTTTGTGTCAGAACACGTGCAGCAGCATTCTGAATTAATATAATTTAAAGAAATTAGCATTCTTATGACTTCCCTGAGTATCTCTAATGATTTCTTTTTCATTATTTTAACATCAGTATTTATCTTTTGTTTCGTTAATGTGTTGTTTATTATTATATTGTAAATGTAAATGTACTTTATTTATACAGCCCTTTACAACAGTCCTTTCGGTGTACCAAAGTGCTTTACAGCAGATAATAAATAAAGAGAACAATAAGTAAAAACAAACAAAATGAAAACAATAAAGAACAATAAAAACAATAAAATACAACAAAATAGAATAAGATAAGATAAAAGTGTCATCATATTACTGGGTATTAAAAGCCATCCTAAATAAGTGGGTTTTTAGCCTGGACTTAAAAAGGTCCAGGTCAGAAACAAGACGCATCTAGACGGGGAGCTTATTCCAGAGTCTGGGGGCGGCAACGGAAAAGGCTCAGTCACCCCAGTGTTTGTATTTCAACCTGGGCACTTCCAGCAAAAGTTGATCTTTAGACCTCAGAGCTCTACCAGGTTTGCGGACAGTTAAAAGCTCAGATAAATACGAAGGGGCGAGGCCGTTAGGAGCTTTAAAAACAAATATTAAAAGTTTAAAATCAATTCTATAAAGGACAGGAAGCCAATGAAGGGAGTTAAGAACAGGAGAGATATGCGCATGTCTGCTGGTGTTGGTTAAAAGACGGGCAGCAGCGTTTTGCACAAGTTGAAGTCGACTGAGGGAAGACTGGGAGACGCCGACATAAAGTGCATTGCAGCAGTCTAACCTTGAGCTTATTAAGGCATGGATGGATTTCTCAAGGTCGTGACGGTATTGAATTTATTATGAATAAATACATTAATGAATGATGTAGTAATTGTGACAAAACGTAAAAAAAAAAAGTAGTTACATTTAAAATAAAAGCCTTTTGATTTTCTTTGCCCCTGATGTGATTACGACAGATTAACGACATCAGCAGCAACATTAATATTAAGGTCTAGTAGGTCTGTTGTTATGGACATGTGCGGTCTCCTAACGGCGCTAACGTGGAGCCATGCAGAGTATGAATGCAGTCTGATGTCTTCACAGAGACATGGCTGCACAGGGACACTACAGACCAGAACATCTCCGCTGATGGCTTCCACACTGTCCAGGCTGACCGGGATTGAACCTGTCACATCACAACCAAAGAATAGCTCTGCAGCCCGGATGTTGACCTGTTGACCTGCTTGCGGTTGGACTCCGTCCATACTGTCTGCTGAGACAGATCCCGCATGTCAGCATCGTTGTCCTGTCCATCCCTCCCTCTGCAAATCAACATCTGCCTGCAGCACCATTGGACCTTTTAACATATATAGTTTATATATATATTTTGTTCTTAATAGATGGTTACGTGTTTACATATGTTGTTTATGTTTGTTTGTATACTGGAGTATAGTAACAAAAAATTATTTCCCCCTGGGATTATTAAAGTATTTTTGATTCTGATTCTGATATTAGCATTGTGCTAAACATTACGACATGTAATAAGGACAAATCATCTGATATCTGGAAATAGTCTGGGTCGCAAATCACTGGTACCGTTGTTTTTGGTGGGTCACAGGCTGAAAAGTTTGGGAACCCCTGGTATAGAGCACAGGGGCGTCATCACCAATGACAGTATAAAGAATAGAGAGCGTATGTGTGATCACCCACAGGTTTTCAAAGCTGGAGTGGAGTGTGCAGGACTGAGGACTTATTTCTGTGGTGTGGGATCATTAACATCCGTCTTGTCTTGTCTTATCTTATCTTATTTGATTCTCTGGCCCTTAACAAGTTAATCAATAATAAACCAAACAGTAACACACGTATACCCACCTCTCTATCAGCACAATATGTCGTAATGACTGTCCAAATTCTCAGTTGCTTTGTAGGTGATGTGGTGTCAGACTTTGGCTGCTGTGAAAAAGGTACAGATACTCTCACCTCATGTATAACCCAGTAACACTCCTATACTACAGATTAAATTTTGTACTGTACACTAACTTACTGAACAACATTTAGGAAAAAACACACACACAAACACAAATACTCCTCTGCATCAGACAGATATTTATTTGACACGTACACCAAAACAGCTCTATGATCCAGACCACGAGCCAATCACGCCTTCGACATAATAACACTTCTATCCATCGTACAGAGAGCGAGGGACAACAGCTACACTCATTTACCGGTTTATTACCTGTTTCACAGAGGTGTTGATACAACTTAACGGTCCCTTCGGAGGCTGTGGTTTGTGCACTGAGAGGTGATACAGCTAATAAACTGGTAACTGAGTGCAGGGGGAGGAAAATGGCTTCCAAACATGCAGAAAAAAAAAAGTCCTCCAACTAAAATAATTCATCAGCACCAAACAATATGCAAAACAGCTCGTGAACCTCGATTCCTGCGTGTAACATGAACGTTACAAACCAAATCACAGATAGGAAAAAAACACACACGCACATACACTCCATAAATTTTGTCACCAAAAACCACCGACACCTCATTTAACGACATCGAAAATAAAACTCAATCATGGCATACAGGCCGAAGGCTGATCCTGAGTGAGCGTACAGTGCATTGGCTTCTACATTTTCATAACTGTGTGTGTGTGTGTGTGTGTGTGAGGTCTCGACATAAGCCCTGTATAAACGACCGGTTGCTCGTCATAAACACGAGGCACTTTTAGCTGCCCAACCTTCCAGAAGTCACAGTTATTCAAACTAAATAAAACGTTATTAGCAAATGTTTCTGTCTCAAACTTCACACAAGCAAGGGGTGGGGTGGGGGATCTTCTGCCAATTAAAAGTCAATTTACGCATCATAGGGAGGAGTGCACAGCTCTGCAGCTGTAGCTGAAGTCTCGCTGGTTTGCAAACTAGGAGTGGGAAGAATGTGGGTGCTCACCAGGCAGGAACAATAAAAGAACACGCGGTGGTTCCCTAAACGCCTTTTGGAAAATGTGGCTGACTGACACAGAAGACATAAAGCTTTCCTGCTTTGAACTTAAAAAGCAAGAACGGGCGTCTCTGTGTTTAGGATCTGTGTCAAAAATCTGCTCGTCTTTGTGCTTTAAATGTCATTTCCCTTCTCGGAGAGAATTCAAATTCACAGCCGACGTTAACGACGACGCGCTACACTTTGGTTTCATGCCACATTTTCTCCGTCTAGTCTTGTGCATCTAACTAAGTTTGGAAACCAGTGCATCATGGGAAGTGTAGGATTCAGTGTTTTTCTTCAATTTCTGGGCGTTCTTTGTCGCCAGTGCCCTTAATTTTATGTGCTACATCTCTGGCTTACCCTTCATTCAACTGCTCTTATGAAGGAGGAACCTATCGCTGCACAGTTTTATGTATTTGTCTTGCAAACAAGAGTCTAGCAGACATCATACTGTCCTTCACGCTGGCAGGACTTGAAGTCTTTTGGCCTCACTGTGTGAAAAAAATGAACTAACACCAACTCTTCTTCTCTCGTTCTTTAAATTATCTTTAGTCAGACCGGTGGAGTAAAGATTCTGATGGCTTCTTCTGTCCATGGCTGGCTTTAATACTGAACTGTACATGGATCTGTGCAGACAGAAGCCTGTAAATATCCATTAAGTTATAAATAAGTTAACCCTTTCTTTGACACACTAACACATTTTCACTACCAGTTCTCGTCTGAGAAAGAGCTCGAGCTGCCCGAGTCGAAGTCCACGTCCGTCAGCCCGTCAAGGTCCCAGTCTGAGCCACTGTCGTCGTCCTCCTCCGTGGAGAAGCTGTGCGCGGAGCCGAGGCACGCCGGGTACACGCGTGTCGAAACGCACACGGGCCCCAGGGTGGACACGTACACGGCCATGATGTTCTTCCAGGTGTCTCTGGCGGGGTCGTACTCGTGGATGAGGACTCTGTTTTTGTTGTGCTGCAGTAAAGTCTGAGTGAGGAGGAGCAGCTTGCTGTTGTGTTGGATCACCTGGTAATTTAAAGCGCGGCTGTCGATGGGAATGTCGCCCAGCCTCTTCCACTCGCCCCTGCTGGGGCTGTAGGCTTTCACCACAGGGATGTCGCACACGCAGACTATCTGGTCCTGAAACACGCAGGCCTTGTGGAGCTTGTCCCGCCTCAGTGACCCACAGTGTCGCCAGCGGTTCCTCTTGGGATCATAGCAGAGCATCTTCCGTTTGTTCACCACGTACAAGTGGTCGTTCAGCGTCACTACCTGCATTTTACCCAAAGAGTGAGGCAGAGGAGCCACAAACGTCCACTGGTTCCTCTGGACGCTGTAACACTCCACCTCTTTTAGCCTGCCATCCGTCACCGGGTTCCTTCCACCCAGAAGGTACACGTGGCCGTTCAGGTAGCCCATCCCGGAGTGTATCCTCCCCAGCGGTCTCTCCGCCAACTCCTGCCAGCGGTTGAGCACCGGGTTGTAGAGCCAGAAGTGTTTAGAGAGGTGTGAAGCGAGGAACAAGTTGTTTTCAGGTGTGGAGCAGGCGATTAAGGACTCCATGGTGGAGCGTTTGTAATCCTGACTGCTCAGATCTTCTAAAGGTGGAGCCATGAAATAAAGGTCCTCTGAGTAAGGGTCACAGCACATGATGTTGTCATTGGGCAGGCCGAAGAAGAGGATCATTTCTTTGGCGCTCACGCCTATTCTGTGTTTGGGCGCGTCCAGAGACGCAGACATCCCACAGCTGTCCTCCGCGGACCTGTTGAAGAAATACGCGAGGTACTTCTCGATCAGAGGCATCGCCATGAGGCCCTCCAGGTAACACTTGTCCTTCTCGGCGAACAAGTTCCAGCGGACGCACTTGAGCGCCTGCAAGGCGTCCTCTCTTTTCTGCGGCGCGTTGGCCTCTATCCACTGCAGGGCGGCCGAGCACACCTTCCTCTCGCAGTCCACGTCCAGGGCGTTCAGAGACAGCAGCTCCTTCAGCTGCACCAGGTCCAGCTCGCAGAGATCCCCTCCGAGACACACCTGGATGAAGTTCCTGGCTATGAAGGCCAGCGCGTTCTCCTTGAGCTCGGGGTTGTCGTAGGTGTCTGCGAACTTCAGCACCCCGACGCAGTTGGAGACGTCCAGCCTCCTGGTCATGAAGCTGGAACAGGCCGTCCTGATGTAGTCCAGCTGGAGCATGTTGGCGGCCGCGTACAGCCTCTGCACGTTGCTCTCCGTGATGGTCACCCTGCCTGTGTAGCAGTAATCGATGATGACAGACATGGACTCAGCGTCCACCCCTCGGATGACCACCCTCTCCTGCATGCTCTCGGTCAACCCCCCGGTGAACATGCTCTTGAAGTAGGGGCTTGCAGCTGCAAGGACGTTGCGGCTGCACAGGAACATCTGCTGGATGTCACCTCTGGAGGTCTCACCCTGCAGTGACCCCTCTCCTTCTTCTTCTTCTTCTTCATGCTCGACCCCGATGGTGACATCCCCGAGCAGGCGGCAGTCGTACAGCATCTTCAGCTCTCTCATCAGACCCTGAGCGTGGTCCACGTCCTCCAGCACCTCCGGACCGGTGAAGCAGCTGAGAACAGCCGAGGCCATGGCTGCAAACCCCGGGGAGCTTCTCTGTGATGTTACGATTCAAACGAGAAGACAGTAGGATCACAACATCAACACATGACCAGCTGACCGAACAGCTGAGCGGGTCGCCCGCGTGCACCAAACTCAACAACCCCCCCGCCTGCACGTGGACATAATGCGAGTTTACGTCAGACACGGTCCGGGAATCGAACCCACGCACTGTTCGAGATTTTCTGCTGTTTTCGGTCAGTCAGCTGTTTGGACCGCAGGCTCGTGAAATAACATTGGACGGACGACTTCCGGAGAAGTTACCAAAATAAAACCGTATTGGATTTAAAGTTCATACGCGAATCAGTCTTTGTTTCGCTCTTTATCGACCCCACGTGATTTTAAAACCATGCTTCACCGCTTATCGCTTCCCAACTCTTCGGTTAGTGTTTTTAACCCGCGATGTAAAAAAATGGAATCTCTTATTTTGAAGGCGAACTCGCCTGGCTTCCGCTCGGGCTCTCTGCTCGCTCATACAACCTTGCTAAGAACGGCTTCAGCTCTCTGATTGGTCAGTGTGGAAAGTGAGCCGATTCACTGATTGGTTGAACCGGAGTGAGGTCCGTTAATTTAAATTTAAATTTAAATTTCATTTCATTTCATTTCATTTCATTTCATCAAATTTAAAATTAATTTAATTTTTATTTTTTTTTTATTTATAAATCCACCAATGATGATAAAATATTAAAAGTTTTGTTTATTTATATTTCTTCTTCCTCTACTTCTCATTTTATTATTATTATTATTATTATTATTATTATATTATTATTATTATTATACTATTATTATATTATTAACATTAGTATTATTATATTATTATTATTATTATTGCTATATTATTATTATAACTTATTATTATTATTATTATTATTATTATTGTTATCATTTTATTATTATTATTTATTATATTATTATTTATTATTATTATTATTATTAGTTGTAGTAGTGTAGTAGTAGTAGTTCTGTTATCATTATTGGTAATATCATTTTATTTATTTATTTATTTTAATGTAATTTTTATTTTGTAAATCAGTCTTTATTTTGTTGGCAATCTATATAAATAATAATAATAATAATAATAATAATAATAATAATAATAATAATAATAATAGTTATTTTGATCAAATTATTCTTCCTCTTCTTCTTGTGCAACATTATACAATAATCACATTTTCTCTTACTCTACACTCTTTTTATCGTCACTGTAAATTAAGTAGCTCACTTTAGTGAATGAAGGGGATCCAAAGTGGGTCCAAAACATTTTTATTTATTTTTTTTATCTTTATTGCAAAGCTTAAATTTCTAACAAGACATTTTTTTATCTTTATTGCAAAGCTTAAATTTCTAACAAGACAAAAAGTGGCATGTCTACATAGACTACATTTAAGAGCAGAGTATTTTCACCCAGCTTCAAGTGAATCTACGGTTCAGGTCGTTGATCCTGCGTAGTGCGTCTTGGTTGTGGATGGTCTTGTGGACTGTGATGAGGAAGGGGAAGGCGGAGGGCAGCTCCACCCTACGGCTCAGCTTCTGCTGACCCCAGTGGAGGCATCGCAGCTTCTCAGCCAGGTCCCGTCTGCCTGCTCGCTCCAGTCCATCTTGCAGCAGTTTGGTCTTGTTGGACTTGTCCCATGACTTCTCATACCTGTGAAACATTTGAGATGGGAACAGGAGAATGTCAGCTGAAGATAACCCCAAGATAAAGTCCACACGATAACTAAACATCACAACACATACTGTACCAGTTTTCCAACATGGTCCTCGCCTGGACGCTCTTCTCTGTAGATCTGATGTGGAAGCGTCTGATCTCAGTTCTGTTGAAGCCAAGCTCATACGCCAAAACTGTCCACTCAAAGCCGAGCTGACTGGAAATCTCCTGCAGTGTCTTCAGGTTAATTACAGCGTCCTAAAAAATATATATAAATATCGATTAAATATCTTTGTTGATTTGAAATATATGAAGAAGAAGAAGAACAGATTACAAACACACCTCTTGAGCTTTGTTGGGCATTATCTCAAATTCCAAAAGATCAGCACGTCACAGTCTGAGTCTTCATAAACCTGACTTAACAAACACAGATATTAATTAAACATACATTTACCTTCAAAACTCCAAACAGCAGGCAGAGATTGTGTTCACTTACCCGGTGGTACAATGTGCCAGAAATGAGCATGGTTACTCTGGAGATTCATCATCAACACACTAACCTGTTAAACATTAGTCACTTTAGCTCCAGTGTCCCCCTGTGGAGTTGTTGTCCTCACTTGGTCTCAGGTAAACGAATCTACTCAATAAATAATTGGACTTCACCTTTAGGCTACGATACTTTGGATCGTCATTTTGCCACCATTGATAGTAACTAAGGTTCAGTTCCATTCAGGTCAAACAGAGACAGGGTGCTGTTTATATTACATATAATATAAAGAGTGGACAGCCTATGTGTGACCTCCCATGGTGGATTTACTGCTTTCACCTCCTGATTAATCTAAATAGTGGCAAAGATGTAGGTGTGATACAGGTGTCATTCATCACTGAGCTGAATGACGCCTGTTAGCTCACCTTTTACAGACAGTCGAGGATTTCATCACTGAAGATGAAGAAGATGAAATGATTGCCTTTATTAGTGGTTGTTGGGCTGATGATTGTCACTGACTGGAGGAATGACTCAGCTCTTGATAAGCCCTCCCTCTTCTTCCTGCTCTCAAACACAGCCAGCTCCTCTCTGCTCAGGTGTTTCCTTGTTCCCTCCCCCTCAGATCTACAGTTTGAAGATGGGTGGAACCAACATGTGCTGACGTGTCAGCTGACAGGCCGCATGTTGTTGAGATCAGAGCTCAAACTAGTTTCATTTCTGAGGAAGTCAAACTCAGACAGTCGTCGACGCGGAGAGGAGAAATGGCGCAGCAAGGAAATAAACTGGACCGGGAAACCTTCTCTTGTCCGATCTGTCTGGATCTACTGAAGGATCCGGTGACTACTTCCTGTGGACACAGCTACTGCATGAACTGTATTCAAAACTTCTGGGATGGAGAGGATGAGAAGAGAATCCACAGCTGCCCTCAGTGTAGGCAGACCTTCACACCGAGGCCTGTCCTGAAGAAAAACACCATGTTAGCAGCTTTAGTGGAGGAACTGAAGAAGACTGGACTCCAAGCTGCTCCTGCTGATCACTGCTATGCTGGACCTGAAGATGTGGCCTGTGATGTCTGCACTGGGAGAAAACTGAAAGCTCTGAAGTCCTGTCTGGTCTGTCTGGCCTCTTACTGTGAGAAACACCTCCAGCCTCATCATGATGTAGCTCCATTAAAGAAACACAAGCTGGTGGAGCCCTCCAAGAAGCTCCAGGAGAACATCTGCTCTCGTCATGATGAGGTGATGAAGATGTTCTGCCGTACTGATCAGCAGTGTATCTGTTATCTCTGCTCTGTGGATGAACATAAAGGCCACGACACAGTCTCAGCTGCAGCAGAAAGGACTGAGAGGCAGAGAGAGCTCGAGGTGAGTCGACTAAACATCCAGCAGAGAATCCAGGACAGAGAGAAAGATGTGAAGGAGCTCCAACAGGAGGTGGAGGCTATCAATGGCTCTGCTGATAAAGCAGTGGAGGACAGTGAGAAGATCTTCACTGAGCTGATCCGTCTCATGGAGAAAAGAAGGTCTGATGTGAAGCAGCAGGTCAGATCCCAGCAGGAAACTGAAGTGAGTCGAGTCAAAGATCTTCAGGAGAAGCTGGAGCAGGAGATCACTGAGCTGAAGAGGAAAGACGCTGAGCTGGAGAAGCTCTCACACACAGAGGACCACAACCAGTTTCTACACAACTACCCCTCACTGTCACGACTCAGCCAATCTACAGACTCATCCAGCATCAATATCCGTCCTCTGAGGGACTTTGAGGATGTGACAGCTGCTGTGTCAGAGCTCAGAGATAAACTACAGGACGTTCTGAGGGACCAACGGACAAACATCTCACTGACAGACACTGAAGTCCATGTTTCACTGTCAGGACCAGAACCAGAGCCCAAGACCAGAGCTGAGTTCTTAAAATATTCACGTGAACTCACACTGGATCCAAACACAGCATACACACAGCTGTTATTATCTGAGGGGAACAGAAAAGTGACAAGAATGAGACAACATCAGTCTTATTCTAGTCACCCAGACAGATTCACTGTATATCCTCAGGTCCTGAGTAGAGAGAGACTGACTGGACGTTGTTACTGGGAGGTGGAGAGGAGAGGAGGAGTTGATGTAGCAGTCACATACAAGAATATCAGCAGAGCAGGGATCTCACATGAATGTTTATTTGGATTCAATGACAAATCTTGGAGGTTAGATTGTGACACAAACAGTTATAACTTTTATTACAACAAAGTCCAAACTCCCGTCTCAGGTCCTCGGTCCTCCAGAGTTGGAGTGTACCTGGATCACAGTGCAGGTATTCTGTCCTTCTACAGCGTCTCTGAAACCATGACTCTCCTCCACAGAGTCCAGACCACGTTCACTCAGCCTCTCTATGCTGGACTTCATATTTATTCTGGATCCTCTGCTGAGTTGTGTGAAGTCAAATAGACAGAAGTCATTGAAGGGTTAAATTCTGTGTTTCATGTCTTCAGCTTGTTTTGTTTCCATCATTGTTGCTGACAGCTGATTGTTGTGGCATTTCTTCACCTGTCAATCAAACACTGTGGGCGGTACTTTGCCCTCTTCTCATTGGTGGTTGTGTAAATGTTTGAGTTTCTTTAGGTGGCGCTCCTTCCTGTGTCTGTTTAGCCATGGAGGCTATCACTGCTCATGATGACTTTAGTTTGTATGATCAGAATCAATAAGGAGATGATTCATTCTTTTCTTTGGACATGGACATTTGGACATGGGGACTTATGGAGACTGACTCACTTCTGGAGCCAGCCTCAAGTGGACGTTAGAGGAACTGCAGTTTAGTTTCATGTCCTTCATTTCAACAGCTGTCTCTTTAACAGCAGCATGACTTCATGACTTTCTTCTACATACTTCTTATTTATGAGTAATCTCTTTAAACCACCAAATAAAGTATATTCAAGGGAAAAAACAAACACTTTTTTTTTTAAAGGCTTTTATTCACTTTAAAAACTCACCTCCTCTTTAAATTCTTCTCATCCATAAAAAGCATCAGGGCTCTGTGTGCAATATCATCGGATCGATTATGTTTATCAAAGAACATTAAAAATATCAGCTCTTATGTAAACAATAATGGAAAAGATAAACCGTGTGCACACTTACTTTAACGTGACGTCGTACTTTACTTAAGAAAAACAAAGCATATCATTTATTTTAATGTGTTAATCATAATTCTGATTAAAAGTGCTGCGAGGTCCAGCCAATAAATATAACTGACATGAATTACACTACTTTTTTTTTTTTTTGTAACAAACTTCATATCTGACATCACACAGTCTGACAAAAATGAATAAATCACAAATCATGAAATCATTACAAAGCAAAAAAAGCGTTTTTTGTATTCTGTTGAATGAAAGCCTTAAACTATCCACAATGAAATAAAAAAAAAAACACATTTAACAACTGATTATCAGAATATTGCCAGGTTGCTTCATAGTGTGTCAGTGTGTGTGTGTGTGTGTGTTTCAGCAGGTAGTAAGTTAAAGATCCAGCCTGCTGGACCCGTACTGTTATCGGTCACTACGTCGTCCTTCAGTGGAGAGTAGTGCCTTTTAGAAATGTTAACAGTCACTCTCTCTTGGGTCGCAGCCCAAGACTGGGCCCTCCTGACATCAACATTTTAAATCAGTTGGGTCCCATGCAGTGTTACCCTGTGCACCTCCTCTCGTACGTCAGTTCGTCTGGGCTTCAGTAGCAGCCGTCTTTCCAGCTGCCGTCCCTCAAGGTGCTCAGGGCGGCTAGGCTCTTTGGAGGAGTCAGCAAACTGCAGACGGAAACAAACAAGTCACCCACACTGCCTCCCCATATGTGTCAGACAGATTACCTGTTTATATCTGCCCTCACCTGCGTGTAGGTTGGGTGATTTTGCTTGCACGTGGAAGACCACTCGTTCCCACAAAGGAGGCCGGGCGAGGAAGGGAGCTGCGAGGTATGGCCAACTGGTTGGCGCCGGTCTTTAAAGGTTGCGGTACCAAACTGATGCTCGGTTTTAGGGGCTGAGACAGCGCGGTGCTGCTGGGGATGGAGTGTAGACTGATAGAGCTGGACAGGGAGGTGGAATTGGGGCCCTGCTGCACCGTGGGGCTTACGTAAGCTGTTGCTTTTAGCGGGTGCCGGGTCGTGGTGGGGAAGTTGCCCACGCTTTGGACTCGCTGACTGAGCTGCCCCGGGGAAGGAACTGAAACACAGCAGGAGAACAGTTAGAGGAAATAAGTTTAACATCAGCGACACGACGGCAATCACTGCATTTGGTAGTGCCATGCTTTAAGGAAGGGGTCTTACTGGAGGACTGGAGTCGTGCGAGCCCATTGGATGAGTCAAAACTCTGGCTGCTCCGGAGGGAGGATATCATTGGCAAGGAGGAGGGACCGTGGGAGGGTGGGTTGACGGGGGAAGCCAGGCATGGAATACTGGGAACGCTTGGCATGCTGGGAGCTCGGATCAGATTGGGCATGCTTCTCCGTAGCTTGTCTATGCGACCATATCAACAAAGCAGATCGGGTAATAAGTAATAGTTATAATTAAAAAAGGAAGTCACAGGCCAAGAAATAATCCTGCACACAGAACCAGAACTTGTCATTTTCTCAACTGGGTTTCCGTACGAATTAAACAAACAAGTCATAACGAGTTAATTAGTGAGTTTCCGAGGTGATTTAGTTACTTTTGGACAGAGCCAGGCTGACTGTGTCCCTCACATTCAGACAGGACAGGTGTGTTTGTGTTGAACGTAACCGCCTCTCTCTCAGACCATTGGACACAAACCAAATTAAACTTCTTTGTGTCTTTTTTTTTCTCAGTCAGACTCAGATTTAGAAGCTGGTTCATGAAATAAACAAAGACTGAACACAAGAGGTATCAGAGTTTAGATGTCAGGCTGACTGTGGAGGTTTGACCGGTCTGAACGTCTGATTGGCGGTCACAGCGTGACCTCGAGCTGTGTGTTTTTCTAAAAGTTGGATCCGGCTCGATTCTCCACTGCAGGGCACAGCGTTTTTTTTGGAGGGGGGCGGCACCGTGCAGCCAAAATGGACCACCAGCACTCAAATGAATGGAAGAAACGACATTTTTGCCACAGAGCTGGGTCCTTTTGAATGCAGCCTTATATTTACTGTACAGACATCAGAGTGGTATCAACCTTCTCGTCTCTCTGCAAGCAAACTGCGTATTTTCCTACTATTCCTACACATTCTTAATTAAACATGCAAAGCAGCTGTTTCATGCGATAGAACAAAGTACAGTGACACGCTGTAACTCTTTAGATTCTTCTTGGCACGCACAGAACAGGTCTGGTCAGAAGTCCGGGCACTCATGTTGTTATTTAGGACGATATTCAGCGATCTCGCAACTTAAACATCTCACCTGTGCTATTCCTGTATGCTGTGTGTGTTTCTGTGGTCAGGCTGGAGGGTCCAGAGTACTGGGAGAGTCCACTGAGTGAAAACTGAGGGGTGGCTGAGGTCCGTCTGCAGTCTCTGATACTGGAGAAGGTGTGAGAGTGGGGCAGGCCGCCCCGCTGCATAGACCCTGTGCGGAACAGTCGAGGCTGGGGAGGAGGGAGCTGGTCGTACCCCTCGTCCTCCTCGTCCTCCTCCTCCAGATCCATCTCGCTGCGCCTGAGGGAGTGTAAGGAGAAGCTGGAGCTGCGACGGCTGGCTGTGGCTGAGGTAGAGGCGTAGTCCTGTCGGAGACCTAAAGGGTGACAGATCAATGCTCTCATCTGTGGAAAACACCAACCTGGACCTCATATAGTATGAGATACATTTCTATCTGGAGGCGCCGCTCATACATTATTCAGTGACGAGCTCCTGACCAGACTGATTTTCTCAAAGCTCCTGCATAATTCAACAACACAACATCAGGATATTACTGCATACTGAACTCTTCAAAGGTCAAACATTTATCTTAGTTTTAGCTGGATATCAGCAATGTAGTAATTTATTTCTGTCTCTTCATGAGGTCAAAAATCAGTGTTTTTTAATTTGACTTGATGCCATTCATTTCTATCAAGGCACAGCTGATGAGGACGTGTTAGTGCAGCAATAAGTACTACTCGCATAGAATCAAGGTCCAGTTGTAGAAGCGGATAGTGATTTTACTTATCCACCTACTCCAAATCAACAAAATAGCAGCTAGGAGTCAGCAAGTTAAACCTCCAACCGTATGGGAGCTGATAATTGTACCAAACTGGATTGTGAAACATAGAAAATATAGAGGGTGGATGAATATTTGTTATTTGCAGAGGTGACTGATTTACTTCACGTCCTTTTTTTGTTTTGTTTTTTCTATCCCATTGTGCCTAAAAGACATGCAGACAGTCTACTCACTCTCCTCCTGAAGTCGTGCCATGACCTCCACGTCTGTCATGTCCTGCAGTTTGTAGCTCATAACAGAGATGGTGTCATCCTCCAGCTCCGACACACCCACCTCGCTGTCCAGGGAAGACTGGGGGCTGATCGCTGCATGGCGCCGACCCACGTCTAAAAAAGAAAAAAGAAAAAAAGAGAGAAGACAGCCTGTAAATAATAATTACAGATGGACGGTGACTCACGCCAGATGAAACTGCAGAAATAAATGGTCTTACTGTGGAGAGTGGAGTTCGATAGGAAGGTGGGCGCTCTGTCACTGAAGCTGCAGCTGGGCCTGAGCGGGAGAGTCGGCTGGACAAAGGACTGACCTGATGACGGCAACGGGGCTTGGAAGGAGAAACACAACGACACATAGTGAAGAAGAAGAAGGAGGAGATTAGATCAGTGATGATCAGCCTTACATGCAAATCAAAACTCAACCTGCACTTTGTAAAGTATGGATTATCAGGCAGAAGGTTTTGTTGTTTTATTAGAGTTTGAGCTCCATCTGTTCGACCTCATAATCCCTTCCCTGGAATTTGGTGTAATCTGATTGTAAACTGGAAATAACAGGTTGTTAGGAATCTGGGTTATGTTTACACAGGCAGTATTTTGGAAGCAGCAGACGCTTTTGGCTCTGTGTTCTTATTACTTTGGGTTTGAAATGGAGCGATGACTGTGAGGTTTTAATTTGAACAATTGGAATCATGATGACTCGGCTTCATTTGCACATTTGTGTGAGCTTGAGAGGAAAATAAAAAAAAGCATCAACTGTGGCTGCACTGGGCAGTTTTTAAGGAGATATTCTGGTTAAATAGAAAATGATCAAGACCGATGGCCCTTTCAGACACAACCTGATTCAAGTAGCGCTTTGCTCAGTGCAGCAAAAAAATGTGGTGCAGCACAAGCCGCTGGAATTAATGAGTGTCGGAGCGCAGTCGTGCCGTTGTTTCTAAAAGGGCCATAAAAGTCTAAGTTTGCTCTAATAATGTACGGAAGCCCAAAGCGGTCAAACATTTTATTTGTTTTCTCGAGATCTCGAGTTATTTATGTCATTACGTCAAAATAACAAGTGTTAACAGGATATTTTTCTTGAGATTTCAAGATAACGAAACATTTTCTGAGTTAATGCGATCATTAATTTGGTATCTTGAGAAAACTAAAGAATAATCCAGTATATTAATGATGTTTCCTGCAGAGATTTTACTAGTCTGTCCTTTTGTTTTCTACAGCTCTCTATGTATTTATTTATTTTGAAATGACCCCGAGATAACGGGATTATTTTCACGAGATCTTGAGGTAATGAAACTTTATTTTTCAGAGATTCATAATTTATTAATTTGTGATCTCAAGAGAACAAGTAGTTTAGTATATTAAATCATTGCAGGATGTTTCCTGCAACTGTTTTGCCGAGATCTCAAATGAATCATGTTGTTATCTCGGGAAAACAATGTTTCGTTATCTTGAGATATCGAGATAATTATTCCAGGATAACGAGATTTCTCATTTCGACATAACGACATCAATTATCATGCAAACATTTAGCAGGTAATGTTTTACCATCCTCATCATTTTAGTTGTTGTACTAAACACACATGTTCATGTACATGTTGAGATATTTTGCAGAATAAGTAAATATGAGGATCACATAAATCATCAGGATTCATCCTCTTGGGATCGGGTATATCTGTGTAAACTGTGTAAATATAATTATTTTTTAGATATTTGAGTCTCTCTCCAGTCTACCTGGACCTTGAAGCACCATGAAATAATAATAAATGACTAAAATGATCCATCGGTTGTAATGAAATCTGCACTGACACTAATCAATTGATTGACTCAGTGAATTGTTAAACAAATCCCTGCATCAGCAGACGGTTTTTTGGTCTTGCAAAGGTCAGACCGGCCGACTTAAGATATGTGATCTACGATAACAATCAATACACTTAAGCCCAGCCGCCCTGATCGAGCTACAAACCAGATTAGTTTGTGCCACTGATCTAAATAATCCTCAGCAGAGGTTAGCGACTCTTTCGTGGTTAGCAGGAGGTTACATGCATGTGTGAGTATGTTATGTTCGTGTTACCTGGGGACTCGGTTAGTGCAGCAGTTTTAGTGTAAGGCAGGACGGGGCAGCTGAGGGTGGAGAGCCCCTCTATGCAGCTGTACGGACGGACGGAGGAGACTCCTCGCCTCCGCTTGGCTGGACACAAGATCGTAGCAAAGGACATGTTAGTTATGACTGCTTTTCCATGTAACACACACACACACACACATATATATGTACATCAATTATATTTGAACACGCTCTGCCCAAATGTTAATCTGCTCTTACAGTCAGATGAAGGTTTAGCTTACAGCTGTAGCTTACTGCAGATTTGTCAGGATAAGCACGGATTGTGCATGTCGGCCGCATCCCATTCCCAAAATCAGAATTAGATCCAGTGTGGTCTACTTTGGGATGAGGTGGTTACATTATTTTTTTTTTACATACATTTACATCCCGCTGCATTAAATTCACGGTATAACACTGTCACAGTGCATATTTTATTAATTAAAGTGGTACACTTGTCTGTTAATTGCTTGTTAACAATCTGCAAACCTTAATAAGCGACAATTTATAAACTGCTAATGTAAGATACCCTTTTACAGAGCGATGCTATTCTTTTTCACTAATTAATGCTGACTCACAGTCAGTAAATTTGGCTCAAATGACTTGACTGACATTAGTTAATGTGTGTTCGGTGTGTAAACACAGAGCTCGCCCCTCGCTGATTGGTAGTCAAGAGAGAGGCGCACACCTGACAGAGTGGAGCATTTGGCATTCCTGACACAATTAGGCTGAACCCCGCTGCTGGATAAAAACTCGCATTCACAGCAAGTTACACAAACAACGGCTAGTGGAGCTCAGGGACAAGGATGTATTCATGACCCAGAGGAGGAGAGCCAACCTTCACTGAATACAGCTTCAGAGAAAGAAGAGGACCTTGAACAGCACACACACACACACACACACACACACACACACTAATGAACGTCCAAACAAACACGGATCACAGTTTGGACACAGCAGATCCGTAATATAAGAATAACTGATCACTGTTAAAATCAAAGCACACACACACACACAGTGTAAGAGTCTCTTGCAGAGGCTGTTTGAGCAGCAAGTGCTCTGCAAGTCAACCCAGTTAATGTAAGCACGGTCTCCATGGCAACCATATCCCTCTGCCTATGAGTGTGTAGAAACTGTAAAAGTACACCGAATCTAAAACTGGGTCCAGCAGAAAATATCATCCAAGTAGCACACGAGTATCCTGGTTTCTGTTTGTGCTATCCAGGTTATCTGTGTGATTCCTGTAAATAATCAACAGTTTAGTTGTAAATGTCATATACGGGGCTGCCATGAGTCATAAACAACAAAAAAATATGATGATAAATGATAGTACTGACAATAATCTACATGCTGAAGTGAAGAACTTTAAGGAAAATCCCACAAAAACCCGAGGAGCGTCACCTTCAGCTCCCGAGGTGACTCAGACGGTGCAGAAATGAAAGAGAAACGACATTTTCTGGATGTGGGTGAGTCAAAGACTGCAACACCAAAAGCTGCAGTTCCTCTAACGTCCACTTGAGGCTGGCTCCAGAAGTGAGTCAGTCTCCATCAGTCCCCATGTCCAAATGTCCAACTTCACAGCAGAAATAAACATGTTTACAGCCTGGTACAAAAAACAGTTTTGGTCTCTGTAGCTAATTTCCCCGTTCATGACAACTGTACTGAGGGTGAATTTATATACAACTCACCTGTTCACATTATATTAAGGCTTAAAGTTATGCAGGATTCTTCTTATCTAACTCTCAACAAGTGAGTGGATAAGCATATTTCCTAAAAAATCTGTTTAATATTTCAAAAGCATTTCTTATTTTCCTTTATAAAGTCGAAGATGGAAAACACAAATATAAACAGAACCACTTGTTGGCGGCGTAGTGTAACGGTGATACTTTAACCACAGCTTTATAATCCTCTCTACGCTGTTTTCCACTTAATACAGCGTAATGGCATCCAACCGCACAGCGCGAGTTCCTCCAAATGGAATTGTTTTTCTTGTTACATAAGCGGAGTAGTAAATCCTTTAAACTGATCTTAATTGTTCTCCGGGAGATACTGATAGGTGTAAATGGGAGCCCATCCAACTACCACAGGAATAATCACTCTGTGGGACGTTTGGCTGCGCTACTTTAAAACCCATAAATTTAAAGAGAGTGAGTTAAAAACGGTCGGATGGTGAGAAACGATTGAGCTGGGCACTGTGAGAAAGAAAAACGCTCCCACGGCTCAGAGATCGCTGCAGAAATCCTGCATGTGGAGACATTTTGTGCGCCTAGGAGCTTATGATCACATGTCGGCAGTCAGAGAGACACATGTCCAGACGAAGGACAGTTAATCTGAGTTGTGTGTAAACTCTACCTTGGTCCAGTCTGTGACAGAGGGTCATCTTGGCCAGCTCCACCTCCGGCCCCGGGTGGTCCAGTACCTGCCTGCACCACTGGAGAGGGCTGAGGATACTCTCGCCATGCAGCTTGGCTTTGGGACTCACATACAGCCTGGAACACACACACACACACACACAACTCGTAGTTTAGTTTAGACACTTCTACTGTCACTTTACAGAGAAAACTGAAGTGATACACAACTGTATATCGACTAGTTTTACAGTGGCAATATAATAAAAGGAGTGATTTCCATAAAATCCAAATTCCAGTACACCCTACAAGACTGTAAAATATGCCCTGAAATATAACAGTCATATTGTAAAACCTTTATTTATATGGCATTTTCGGGAATCTATACAGAATAAAGTAGTATTTTGTATATTAAAGACTGTTAATAATACAGTAAAAAATATTTTACGGTCTTTTACTGTCGTGCTTTGGCAGTATTTCACTGTAAAATCTACAGACATATGGAATAAAATGTCAATATTAATCGTTGTAATCAACAGTACGACTCCAGTCCTGTCACCGTAATATTAGAAAAGGTTATTATGTTTTTTTTTACCATAAAAACAACAGGTTTTTTAAATTATTATTTTTATTTTTTACAGTGTACAGGTTTCAGTAATTGTCAATTTACTATGAACTAAACATAAACTATGAAACCAACAGTGTAAAAATAAAAAATTCAAGTGGCGACAGCTTCGTTCAGTGCAGCGTTGTATGGGATGTGATGTGTGTACGTGACTGCTACAGAGAGAGAAACACCAAGCTGTGGGTGGGCAGATATTTATAACGCTGAAACAGTCCATTATTATATTAGATCATAAAGAAAAGATTCCTCTGAAGCTATTTGAATGATTGATTATCAATTCTTACATGAAAAATGACAAATAAATCTGGTTTCAGCTTGTAAAATTTGAGGATTTGCTGCTGCTGTGACTGCTGGCAGGATTTAAAGATGAATTTGGGGAAACTCTGGGAAATTATAACTAGACATCAAACATTTTATACACCAAAAGATGAACCGGTTTAACAAAACAATCAAAATACAGTGGATAATCTTAGTTTGTTGCAGCCCTGTGCAGAAGTAGATCCCCATTTTATCATCTGCTTTGTATCTGATCACTGAAAAATGAGCAAAACAAGATATCGGATTGGAGATCAATAAATCTGTAGGCGTGGGAGTGAACGTGCTACACCCGGATTCCTAAAATATGAACGAAACTGGGTTGTGGAAAAGTGATGTGTCACCTCAAGTAGAGGAACCAAGAAGACATTTTATTCTGCAACTAGGCCATGGTGTTACACCGACTTAGGGGTCAATTAGTGATGTTGAACCGACACGGTGCGTGGATGCTTCATTTGAGCTGTGTGCTACATTTTCCACATCATCACATCAGATACATAAAGCTGGAAACGGTTCAGTAGTCAGTCAGGATGTCAGTGTGTGAGCTATACCTAAGTCAGCAGCAGCAGCAGCAGCTTCAAAGTAGTCCAGCCTGGGGCTGTACACTAACACACAAAGCCGAGCTGTTTCATCACAGGCTGAAGGGGGTCATTGTTTCTAATTTCATCCCCACTGCTGCTGTCTTACTCTGAATAAGACACCTATGCTGCATGCACAGTGCATTTGTGGGATGCAAGAGGCCAGTGTCTGCAAGTCTATCCCAATACTGTGATCAATAACAGGGCAGCATCACATATAATGTCACAAAGCTGTGGCCTATGGAGCATCTATTATTGCCATTGTGATAAACAGAGTAGTTACCAGCTATCAGGCTCTCCGACAGGGAGCACCATGTTCAGGTCCAAGATATCAACCTCATCCAGGACAGTTCCAGAGGCTCCAGCGGTGCTGCTGTCCCCCACAGCGGCGTCAGGAGACACCGAGCTCGGCTGAAAATAGGCGAACGAATCCTCCTCCTCCTCCTCCGCTGGACCTCCGAGTCCCGGTGCGCACGGATGCGTCTGCGCCGGGCTCGAAATGCCATATTTAGCGGAGAAATTGTCACTCGGACACGGCGTCGTAGCGCCTCCGTGCAGACACGGCAGTAACGAGGTCTGGCTGAGATGAGGGCCGATGGAGCAATTGTTTACAGCGTTCGCTCTGCTCCGCAATTGTTCGTTTTGCTTCTCCAGTTTTCGGACCAATTCCTGCAGCTTTAACACCTCCAGCTCCGCGTTGCTGATTTTATTGTTGCCATTGACGTCTGCCATCATCTGGGGGTTTAACACCTCTGCTTCCATTTGGTAAAAAACACATTGAGAGGGGGCAACAACAACAAAAAAACACAGAAGCACGGCCTGCCTGCCTGCAGAGAGGGTCCTATTCAATCCAGAGAGGGTGTCCAGATTCCCCCCCTGTTTGAGGCTACTACACCCGCACACACACACACACACACTCTCTCTCTCTCTCACACACACACACGCTCACTCACAGTTACACACACTGATGCTGCTGCTGCTGCTGGGATGATTATACAGGCTGCATCTCATTGGTCAGCAGCTTGGATTTCAACTCCCATCACACCACTGCTGAGGAGGTATTTATCATGGGCGCCTTACTTGCACACATGCACAGCCCGTGGAGAGGCATTTGCATCCTCTTTGACTCTTTTATGGATCTCCCTTTTTATAGTTTTGGACATGCATCAAAGCCCCAGACTTTATTTTAAAGGTCTAGTGTGTTTACTGTTTTTAGAATATGGCAGAATATAATCTGCATGTTTTCATGTGTGTATAATCACCTGAAAATAACAATTTTAATGTTTTTCTCACCTTGGAATGAGACTTTTATATCTACACTGCACCATGATGGAGTACCATCTTTCTACAGTAGCCCAGAAAGGACAAAATAAACACTAGAAATGTCCTTTAAGGTTTTCCCCTAAACTAATTGTCTTCATGCTGTCAGGGAAACATTTCTGAGGGAGGAAATAAATCATAATTCATTTATATATGTCAAAAGATAACTTTGATATCTTAAAAACACTAAACAGGCAGAATATCCTAAAGGAGATTAAACAAGTTTCTTCAAGATATGACCAGGAATTTTAGGTCAAATGGCCTCCAGAGCATTAAAGTTGTGAATGCAGTAGGGTTGATCATTTTCCGTTATGGTAGAGTACCATAAAAGACATATAAATACATAAATACATATAAACTAAACTGAAGAATGGACACGTTATTAGTATCTCTATAGCATGGCTGTTCCAGATGTACTGTATAAAGCTGATACAGGCCTATAATCAGCGTTTTGACATTATAAATACTCGTCCTTGACTTGTGAGTCTAATACCTGTGCAACTAGATGATATTTTCTTTTATAGATAATATAATACATCTAATAAAGAGACAATATTAGATGAACATATTGTATTTTTGGATGTTTGACGTCTCAAATCACTCTTTAAACATGGAAATATCATTACTCATACATAATCTATGCATGCGTATGGTGCATACTGTTTATACACCTGATCTTTATTCTATGTAAATGTTATTGCTGTTTTTATATATAGGTGGTGCAGTGGTTAGCACCGTGTCTGCTTCTCCTCCCACAGTCCAAAGACATGCACGACTAAATTAACTGCATTCTATACAGTCCACTCATTTAATTTTGATTATTTTAGTAATTTAAAGTAATTACAAATGCAATAACTATTGTAGACTTTAAATGAAATTAGTAAAAGAAAGATAAAGGTTATATTCTGTTGAAATATTTTCATCTTTATTCCATTTTATTCTGCTGCATTCCAATTTGTATTTCTTCATACGGACAATCAAAGCGTGAACAATGACATGAACAAAGAAAAATAGCTAAAGATGCACTGATTGCCTTTATTGCACAAAGAAAAGCCCCCGGCCCAAAAATATTGCAATAATATCTCTTGACATGTAACACACAAGAGTCTCGCTGAAGGCTGCAGACTTAAGGAGAATATCAGAAACGCTTTCCCAGATTTGTGAAAGGACTAAATACAGAGAATATCATGATGTCAACAACTAGCTGCAAAAGTTTGTGTGCCTGTTACTCATTCATAATGTATCTGTTGAATGACAAAACACCCAGATGAAGTAAAATCAAACCCAGGTCACCCAAAAACTGTAATCCATCTTCATGTGTGGATGTCTCCAAGGAAGGCCGGAAAAAACTCAGCGACGCCACTTCTCTGTGGGGGGAAAAGAATATTACCTGGTTAATTCAAGGTGTGTTCATGAATACACATAAAGTGTCTTTCATTTGGAGTTTGACTTTTTTGTTTTTACCTCTGGTGACCTCAAAGCAGTTCTCACAGTGCACCATGCGTTTGTAGATCCACATGCTGTCCCCAGCTTTCATATGACCCAGAGTGCCGTCACACACCTCACACTGCCAGAAACACAAGCAAACAGAGATACACGCTGAGCAGTCAGCTGCACGGCTCCCCACAACATCTTGTTGCTCAGGGGTGGAATATAAATACATTTCCTCAAGTAATCCTGAGGTATCTGTACTCAAAGAAAGACATTCTGCTTTCATATAGGAGGAACATGTTGTGCCTTTCACTCCACATTTATCTGACAGCTGTAGTTACGTTTCTTTGCAGATGACTCCCACACAGGTGTTTCTAATGTCTGTGATTAGACTTCTAAGTCGAGTGTTCGTTGGGTGGAATTATGCAGAGGATAGACCTTTTTCCATTTTGACGTCTACATTTAGTCATTCAAGGTACAGTGCGACAAGGACAAGTTAGTGCAGCAATAAGTACTGTGACAGTTGTAGAGGGGGATAGATTTGTCATGTCCAGTTGTTGGTAGTGTTGTAGAGGAGGACCTCTCTGAAGAGCTGGAGGTCTTCAGCGAAGGTAGAGAGGGACGCCCCTGATCTGGTGGGACGTTCCACCAACGGATGAGAAGAGTTTGGATCGCACATGAGCGTTCATTGGCGGAGAATGCCTGTATAAGGGCATTCAAGTAGATGGGTGCAAAAGTGGAGACTGCAGTCAGTGTCAGGGTTCTGAGTTTAATGTGGGCTGCTACATGTAGCCAGTGGAGCTCAACGAGCAGCGCGGCGACATGTGACCTTTTGGGTTGATTGAAAACTAGGCGGGCTGCAACGTTCTGGATCATCTGGTTTCCCTGTGCAGGCTGGGAGGCCTGTCGGGAGGACGTTACAGGAGTCGAGTCATGAGATAACCACAGCCTGCACCGGCGTTACCAATGATACCATGACTTCATGTGCAAATATTAATATTATTGATCCCAGGACCCAGTTTCACCAAATTTGAAGCCTGCAAGCTGCAATTTCCAACATGACCTAACTTCTTCTTGAGATAATTTTGACATGTTTCTCTACTAAAACTCAAAGTGTGACAGTGAATCAGACATGGGCATGAAAGTGCCCTGCACATCACCCAAATATATCCCCAGTTTGCAAGCAACAGACATTAACGAAACGTGACTGCTGCCATCGTTTGCGATCTACGTCTGAGCAGTGCTGAAGAATCCTCTTCATGAAACAGGCCCAGGGTTTTTTTGGTGAATGCTGACTCACTGTCACACTGTCACAGCTTACTCGGACGCTGAGTCATCGTTAAGGGTTATTAGAAACACCTGCGCTTCACCCACCATGACAAGTCCAAATGTCGGCTGTGAAAAGGCTACAACAAAACCAACCGAAGGGTGAGGAAGAATAGATGTTTGAGTGAAAACACCTTTGTGGTTGGTTTTTGGGATTTTAAATACAAACTATATGATCGCTTTTTAAAAGATTGCATGCAGTATTACTGAATAAACTACAAGTATAACACATATTTGCTCTACAGTACCATAACCAGCCTAAACTTGAAGGCATCAATCAAATCAATGACATTTTTACAGTGTATTATTGTTCTATTTACCTAAGTAGACCATCTTAATGCTTCTTTTTCAACCACTGTTTCTGTCTTTTATGGAGGAGAGACTAAAATAATCTGCCTACCTTGAAGCAGTGTGCGTGGCAGTTGATCTTCATGTCATCCAGGATCATCTTGGCGTCGCCAGTGAAGGGTTTGCGGCAGTAGGTGCACAGGTCCTTCTCGAGCACCGTCCTGTATGTGACAGAGGTTGATGAACATCAGTGAGCATTCTTTACACTGTCAGTGGTTTGTACAAATATTGATGGTGGTTCCCAGAAGGTGAATCCCAACAATTTTGGTCAAGTGATCCCTTGATTTTAACTCTAGTGCCAACCTGAGGTTAAACTCTATATCCACATGTGAATGCAGAATCTGGAGTCACGGGACCAAGATTTTGGTAGGAGCATGTTGGGATAGTATTAACACCTCTTGCGCGGGCATTGGTCTCAGAACCCATCGGCTATCCTCTAAAGTCGATATGCAGGTATCTGAAATGAGCTGAATTTGTTTCTAATCAGACTGCAGAGAAAGTCTTGGCTTCAATATCCATTATCCGTCTTCGCTGCTGCACTGGGAGCCCAAAAACATTGTCCAGTTGTCGTTAGATGAGGTTGACATTTGCGGTTTTGAATGAAATGTCAGTGGAATAAAATTTAGTTCAGACATTCATGCCACCTTCAGGATGAATTCGCTTTCCTTTTTCTGTTCTTTTGAGGTTTATGACCAAATAACTGCAGGATTAGTGACGCTCCTGTGAGCTTCAGCTGTATTTTTTTATTTGGACTGGTTTTGCAAGGTGAAGAGAGCATGGTGTCAGACTTTTCTTACCTCTCAGGAGATGCATACAGGCTCTTGATGGAGGATCTAGAGTAGGATGTATCTGACAGGATGTCGTCCGAGCTGCTGTTCGAGTTTAACACAGTTATAAGTTTCCAGGAGTGACAGTGACAATATTAAACCCAGCCATGTATTTAATATCACTGAATACCTGCTGCTCCTATATGCTGTCGTGTAGGTAGATGGACTGGTGATGCTGCTGACAAAGTGAACCACAGGTCACACGTGAGAAAACGAGAATATTTCTGTAAACTCAAAGATGCTGCATGCATCCGTCATACCTGGAGTCTGATCTGGTGTAACTGTATTTACGGTCGCTGCTGTAGTCCTCACTGTGTGTGCAAACACACGACAGATTAGCCACAATAGAAACGCTGCAGCCACATTTTAATCTGTTTGTACAGACACTCACACACACACACACGCCTGCAAGAGGCAGTCAAATTATTACCTGGGCTTGGTGCTGATGGTGCGGGTGGTGGTGCGGACCGAAGGAACGTCATCAGTGTACGAGCTGTAGCTGTGTGCGTCAAAGAGGGATAGGAATGAGTTGGATATGGTGGCAAATGAACATTTATATACTTAAGTATTTATTTGGATGTTTATAAAGATATTAGAATCAACGCATATCATAAACTAGTTTGCTGATTGCAACCCCATCGCCTCACTTTCTCCTTTCTAGCATGTGAGAGAAACTACGGTGGCAACTCGACCATGAAGGCGTAATCGAGTCAGTTTAGGGCCGCTTTAGAAAACATGATGGATTAACATGGCAGCAGCGCCTGTAGCTATAGAAATCTCATTTTAAGATAACAAAAACATCACAATTTTATTATTTTTTACGCACATTTTATTCAATTTCTGCCATATTCTGTAAATCAAGACACTCTGGACCTTTAAAGTAACTCATTTTAGATCTAGGTTAACTTGGACTTTTTAAAATATTGTATTTTAGTTACCGTAAGTGACAAATTAATAAAAAATGCTCTTGGATTTATTTACTCTAACAAAACATCTGGAGTCACCCATTCCAACAGCAGTAAATAGACAATAAAAAATCAGTTTTCTTGCACAGTCTGCAGCGTGGTTACCTTCGGCGGGTGGTGGATGTCGATGAGTAAGTTGGGCTTTCATCTCTAAAGGACACAAAAGACAGAGTCAGAACAAAGTGGGATAACTTGACTGTACATAGAAACATCTCCGTAAACGGTCGTCACCTGGTGGGTGAGGTGATGGATTTAGGCAGGAGGGTGTCGTACAGGTCATCCACAGGCCTGCAAACATAAAATATGGTGATTATGAGTGCAGTCCTCGTTTTTTTGAGTATGTTTACATTAAAAATGACTGATGAAGGTTTATCTTACGTAGAGGAAGTCGTTGTGGTTGTTGTAATTTTAAAACCATCTCTGAAAAAAACAAGACAAAATATTATTTTCATCCGACTGTCTAATATTTAATGCCGCCGTCACTGAGTGAAACTCACGCATCAGGGCTGCTCTTCACCGTCACAGTCTCAGAGCTGGAGACAGTCGTTTTGCTGTAAAGAACAAAATACATCTTGTTACAGTGTATAATCATTGACTGACTGGTGTCATCACTCATATGATTTATTTTCTGGGGTTAAATGAAAATATCACCTGTCTGTGTAATCATTCTTGATAGACGACGGGATGAGCGTGTCGTAAAGTTTGTCCTCCGCACTGCACAGAAAACACAGCAATCTATGCATCCATGTTCATGATATAAAAAAATTTAACTGGGCATTGGGGACTATTTTCAGCGGTGGACTAATACACATTTGGTGGCAGCAGGATTTTGTGTGTGGGGTGGACTGAAAAAACACGATGATAAAGGAACATTTTACTTGTTTTCAACAGCGCTGGAGCTCTACGACACAGATAAGACACTTCAGGCTTTAATTATAAGTTTGTAAAACTGTTTTTACATATATTTTAGGGGCATTTGAAGCTTTATTCGACAGGAAATTCAAAGGAGATGACATGTAGCAAATGACCCCTGACTGGAATCAAACTGGGTTGCTGCGTTAAGGACTTTAGCCTTGATACATGAGGCGCATGCTTCACCAGTTGATCCTCATATTGATTGTTTTTTAATCAACAGCAGAGAAATAAAGAATATCACCACCAGTCTCATCCACTGTGGGAAGAAACTCACTCAATGTCAGGGCTGCTTTTCACCGTCACAATCTCAGTAGTGGAGTAGGTTCTTTCGCTGCAAAGAGGAAAATATACAGTAATAATTAATAATTGTAATTAATAATTGATTACCTGTACAATTCATTTTCCAAGCTTGGAAGTGGAAATATTATTTTTATCCGACTGTCTAATATTTAATGCCACCGTCACTGAGTGAAACTCACCCATCAGGGCTGCTCTTCACCGTCACAGTCTCAGAGCTGGAGACAGTCGTTTTGCTGTAAAGAACAAAATACATCTTGTTACAGTGTATAATCATTGATTGACTGGTGTCATCACTCATATGATTTATTTTCTGGGGTTAAATGAAAATATCACCTGTCTGTGGGTGAGTAATCATTCTTGATAGACGACGGGATGAGCGTGTCGTAAAGTTTGTCCTCCGCACTGCACAGAAAACACAGCGATGTATGCATTCATGAGAAAAATGTTCTGATATAACAAGTACCTGTAGGATAATATTACTTAATATGTCATTATTACATGTTATCTGAGCTCCAGGGCTGTAAGACAAAGAGTCGGAAGAAGAAGAAGAAGACCACACTCATTCACCTTCAGGCCTTCTGGGCCTCCAGTTAGCCTACATGTCTCTCGTGGTGGAGATTATGTAAGGACTCAGTGACATTGCAATATAAATCTAACCTTGTTATAGTTTTAAAGGCCAACATTAGTCTATATGTTTCATCTCGGTAACAAATCCCAGGAAACCAACTCGGTAATCACTTCTACCCTCTCTCTGTAGCGCTCAACCTCAACCTCAACCCTTGGTTCCTACTGAGGATATTCATATCATTTCATTTGTTTAAAAGAAGCTCAGTCATTTCCTTCATCAGCTGGGCACTGTAGTGTTTAGCAAACATTACTCCAACGGGGGAAAATCGTGCATTTGTTGGGGACTATTTTCAGCGGCGATGCTGTGTGTGGGTTTGACTGAAAAAACACGATAATAAAGGAACATTTTACTTGTTTTTGACAGCGCTGGAGCTCTACGGCACAGATAAGACACTTCAGGCTTTAAATCTAAGTTTGTAGAATTGTTTTTACATATATTTTGGGGGCATTTGAAGCTTTATTCGACAGGAAATTCAGAGGAGACGACATGTAGCAAATGACCCCTGACTGGAACCGAACTGGGTTGCTGCGTTAAGGACTTTATCCTTGATACATGAGGCGCATGCTTCACCAATCAACAGCAGAGAAATAAAGAATATCACCACCAGTCTCATCCACTGTGGGAAGAAACTCACTCAGTGTCAGGGCTGCTTTTCACCGTCACGATCTCAGTAGTGGAGTAGGTTCTTTTGCTGCAAAGAGGAAAATATGCAGTAATAATTAATAATTGTAATTAATAATTGATTACCTGTACAATTCATTTTCCAAGTTTGGAAGTATCACCTGTCTGTGGGTGAGTAATCATTCTTGATAGACGACGGGATGAGCGTGTCGTAAAGCTTGTCCTCCGCACTGCAAATACAAGTTAGATTATGAGTGATGTAAAGATTTTAATTAGACTAATTTAATAAGTTTTTTAATGATCTGATAATATCTTACTCTTTATCACTGGTAACAATTGTCTCAGTCACTTTGGTTGTTCTGGTAGGTGAGTAGGTTGTGTATTGTGCCCTGTGTGAAGATCACAGGTGAGGTTATGTGCCACATTTCAGATGTCTATATCTTTATTTATATTTATTTATACTGTCAGAGGCCCAAAGAGGTCAAATTAGAGCAAAAATTAGAAAAGAGTTTAAAAAACAAATCTAAATTTTGTGTAGCAGATGATCATATTTTTATATTCTTATCTCATGACCCCTCAGATTTATCTTATGAACCAAAACTGATGATTAGGTAGTAGCATATTAAATATTTTACCCTTTGCTTGAAGACTTGACACGCTCGGTGAACGTCGTGGTAACAGGGGATCTGCAAAAAAAAACAAAACTCAGTTGTTATTAAACTGATTAAACGTGTGACAGGACGGTAACATATCAATGCTGTCATATTCTCACCTAAGCGTGGTGGTGGGGCTCTCAGTGCCTCCCCTCTCGGTCACAGTAGTGGTTGTGGTGCTAAAGGAGGAATAAAACAAAACCAGGTTAGAAGATGCTCGGGTGTAGTGCTTTTCTTGTGGCTTTTCTTATTCACATTATTTTTTATTGTTGATTTTTTTTTGCATTGTGTGTAATAAACTGGAGCTTTCACGTACATCTTGGGAGAATCAGACTTCAAGCTTGAATATGAGCTGCAACAAAGAGGTAAGACATTCAGATGATTCCAAATCACTCGATATTGTTGCATTAGATTTGAATGGAATGTACCTTTTAGTGTAGGTGGATGTAGTCTTGCTGGAAGGGAGGGTGCTGCCAATAGAAAAGAAGCAATAGGAATGAGGAATGAGGAGGTGTCTCTATAAATGTGTGTCTATAAATTGAGCACCAACCTGCTCCTCAGCTCATCCTGACTGCCACTGAATCTGCAGGGGGCGGAAATAAAAATAAAATCTGATTTTTTTACAACCGCTGAGATGGAAAAAATCAAAATAATTCATAAATTCTACAGAAAAAGAGACCAGAATGTTAATAAAAATAATACCTCTTGGTGAGAGCCTGCACAGAGGTTGATGTGCGAATAGTTTTGGTGGTAGTAATTTCTTCCGTGTCTGCACTAAGAGCAACACACAATATGTCACAAAACGTAAATGAATGTCTCAGATTATTATTTGTATAACACCCAGTCTCCACAGTAAATATATTTGAATTCTGTCCTTTTATTTGAGGGGGAGAAGTTGAAATGTTTTTGTGTTTGTTTTTTACCCCCCGAGATTCTCAGTGGATCTGTACTGGCTCAGAACAGACCGGCCAAAGTTTGGGTCACGGCTGAAGAGGAGGAAAAAAAAACAAAACAGGAACAAATAAATTCAGTCATACCACAGAGGATGATTCAACACTGAATGTATGAGGAAGGAAAAGTGAGGCGTGAAGTCACACCCAACAGTTTCCTTAGGTGTGTATTTGTGTGGAATGTGTTTTGCGTTGTAGGACTTACTCAACATCTTCATCCTCTTCATCCGCTTTTCGGATCCAGCTGTTGTCCTTCAGGAGGGACGTCTTAGTGGCTGCAAAGACGACATCAGGACGACATGAGTGTTCACATATTTAAATCAGTTAGACATCTTTTAAACACTTAATTTAACCCCTCCGAGGCAAATGTATTTTGATTTGATTTATCATAAGAAAAGCTATTAAATATGTACAAATTAATAAAACTTGAATTGAATTTGATGCTTTTTGTTGTAACTTACTTGATGAGTAGCGGCTCATTTTGTAACTTCACCTGTAAAGAGGGGAAGAGAGTTCATCACACAGTGAAACTACAGCACATGAACCACTAGGTGGCACCGTAGGCTGAGACCTTTCACATATATATATATACATACTCCAGTGCATGTTCAGTGTTAAAGCTTGACCTGAGATCAGCTCACATGCAAACTCATGGAGCTCCTCCAACTAACAAGCCCTCAAATGCACATTCTCCTTCTTCTTTATATTATTGCTATGTTTATTATACATCAAGTTCGGCGTCTGCTCAACCCCAGACTCCCAGATTGAGCCCTGAACTGGTTTGTCTTGATCTGTAGTGACATGACACACCCACCCTCCCTCCACAACACACCTTCTCTAAACAAACCATTGTCAGCACAACAGAAGGGGCGTACAGGTGACATGCCTATTAGCCACTGATGATAAAAATCATGCCCTTTCAACTACGTGCACGCTCCAGCATGAGCACAAACATTTCTATATCAGTAAAACCTCAAGGTGTGTGAAGGCGACATTTGTGCTGTCAGTCACAGTCGAACTGTTTAAAAAGTGCCATTAGTGTGTTTAGTGTTGAGTTTGTCTATATAAATTTGCAGTTTCTAGTAGAAGTAGTCTGACAGGTCCTTGTAACTGATGTCTAGAGGCAAAGAACTTTTCTCTGAGCTTCTCTGACAGTTGAACATGTTCAGATAGATGAAGTATAATCTCCTGTTTCTGCTGTCTACACACATTTGAGCCTTAAGCGTTGTCTTGTGAGGATTTTAAAGTATTTACTTGTGCTGTCTTATTTGTATTTGGACAGGTTGTTTGGCAGTGTGCTTGTTTTCTACAGTATGTTAAGCAATGACAGTTAACAGCAAGCCTGGACAAGAAATCCTGTAAGGTTTGTGTGTGTGATATCTATAAGTAACATGACATGCATTTAATTCCTCACAGTAAAGTTACTTAAAGGTATGGTGTCATGAACACATCTTTAAATCATTACATAATCATAATTTACAACATGTTACACCTATATCACCTTACTGCAAAGCATCTTGTCTCAGAGAACACATAAAATCATTACTTCAAGCTCATTTAAAATGAAATATCACAACTGTAAACTGGCGACGGGTTCAGACGGGATACATACCTCTACAGAAGTCTCCGTGACACACAGGCTGTAGATCAAGCAAACTCTCACTACGACTAGACTCAGGTCTAAACACCTGTCTATTACTCCACACTCACAATCACACCCTTGTCATTCCTTGGCTTGCTTCTTAACCTTAAGGGAGGAGATTCCAAGGCCAACCAAGGGTGTGGCTTTAAACAAACAATCAAAGAATACTCCCTCGCCCTCTCTCACTCACTCTAGATTTTCCTCTTTCCGTCACCACCACCACCAACACCTAAATAATTGCTCTGCTGCCTGTCTGCAGACTGAAAAAAAAGGGAATTGGGTGGAGTGCAGACGGACCTGCAATTCAACTTAGACGTCAGGGAAGTAAAACTGGGTGTGGGATTTTAACCAAGAATAGCCTCGAACTTGAATTAATGGAGGCATTTTTAAATAATAAAACACTTTATTCATATTTTTATACAATATTATATATTATATGATTCAAGATCTTGAATCTTCTACTTGCATTAGGGTATAAAAGTAGTAAAAATATCATTTATATTGATCTTTGGACTTTGAATTTAACATAAGAAACAGCCCCGACTCCAAAGTATTATCTTGCATTGTGCTATGTGTTAAAATCCTGTTGACTTTTTAATGCAACGCTTGGCTGACAGAGGACTTAATGCATGTAACCTCTTCATCAGGATTAATTATCACTAGCTGTGGTCCAATAAATCTCAAAATATCCTGAGACGAGCACTCACTCCTTCACCATCCAGTCATAAAGTAACTTAAACATTAAGATGAGAGTCTAAATCATTACAAGTTCACATAAAACTTGAGTGACAATAACAACCTTAATTATAAATATCATCTTGTCTGTGAACGTGAGCGACATCACTGGGAGTGGCACGTTTTGGAGGGGCAAAGGTAAGAAAAAGGTGCATAGCACTCTGGGGTGTGACAACACGCTTATCGAGCGGCGAACCTCTCCCTGTCACAGTGACGGTATGAAAAGAATGCATTCATGTCTGCAGTGATTAAAAACACGAGTATCATCAGAACGAGGCTCGTTTTTATCAGAAAGATGAATCTGTTATCGCATTTTAAAAGACACAGGACACACAGGCTCAATAACATTACAATAACCTGTGAATTATGATTCATCCTCACTGTTTACATTCAGTCTACTCTGCTGTGATACTGCATGCTGTCATGTACATAACACAACCGGTTGTAGAAACCAGATTTTATTCCATCATTGCACTCCGCACCAGTTTTTAATCAGTGTACAAATGTTATTGTTGTTTTTGATACTTTTTAATAATTACTTATGTTTGCGTTTAGCTGTCAAGTTTTTTAACTGTACTTACAGTGTGTCTATATCTGTATGTACAAACCTTGTATGTGCACACACACCGGGCAGATTAAAGTGATTCTGATTCAAAATAACAGCAATCAAGCTCAGATTTAATTCATAATTAAATAACACACGATGAATTCCTGCAGTCATCAATAATCCCCTTCCCACTTTCTGGATGCATAAATTCCAGTGGTGATGACTAACACTGGGTGGCGATAGAGTTTTAATGATGGAAACTACAATACGGGTTGTGCAACTCTATTAAAATAATTAAATAAAACAAGTTGCTCACGGCAGTGAACGTCCTGATCTTTTCTTTTTTTTTTTACTCTTGGTTAGTCAAAAGAAGCTGAAGAATTGAGTGTAACCTGAAAGAGACGTGAAAGTCAAGACACAACAGCTCGTGTGTGTGTGTCTGTGTGTGTGTGTGTGTGTGTGGTGTGTGTGTGTGTGTGTGTGTGTGTGTGTGTGTGTGTTTCAGGTCCACAGAGAAATACAAACTGACACAATGACTCTGCCCTCAGTTATGAATGAATTAGGAAGTATCGTGTCAGGACGACTGATGACATTGACACACTTTCATATCATGCCAGCGCCTCTATCTATAAAACCCAAACCCCAGTTCCTGGATGTGTGTGTGTATACACACACACACACACACACACACATACACAACTAGATTTCTCTTCTCAGGCCAGTTCAGCTCACGCCTGTTACACTTTCCATCACGGCCTACATATCCTCACACCCCCCCATTCCTGCCTCTGTGTCCTAACAGGACAGTGCTGAGACAACCAAGGGGTTAAATGAGCAGCCTCTGCCTCATCATACTCTTTTTATTTTTATTTTATAACCTTCTACCTAAAGTCCACCAGCAGCGTCAGCAGTTTGTGATCCAGACTTTTGCAACACACTTCGACTGAGCTGCTGCTCCTCATTTCCAGCACTGAAATCCTCCTTTCCTTACGTGTCATGTCAATAAATTCTTCCTCAGCCGGTTGTCAACTCTGATACATGCTGACACTCTGATACTGCGCATGATAATCTCTGAATGCTTCCTGGGTTGCTATGAGAAGAGACTGTAGACCGACCCCTCTCTTGTCATTGGGCCATTGCAATGCCTCACAGCCAATAAAGCACCACTAGAGCCGGTGTGAATCTCTCCCTCTCTCTCTCTGTTTCTCCCCCCTCTGTCTCTCTGTCTTCTCTCTATACATAAACACACCAACATCAACACATACATACATCTGTATCATCTTTTGGCATTAGGGAGATTCAGCATGTTTGGAACACATTCCTGTACTCAGCCAGGCAGACATATGAGTGACATATTACATACATATCTATCTGTGTTTGTGTCCAGCTTTGCATTGCAGTGTTTGCGGCCCACACACACACACACACACACACACACACACACACACACACAGTGTCTCCCACAGTTATCCCCCTGCAGCATTCCTACCTCCTCCTCTTCCTCCTGCACCCTTGCCCCTGTCAGAAGGTGAAAATATATGCAACTATACTTATGAATTATTGCATTACTGAGGTACTTCAGCACTCCCTTCACAATTAGATGTTTAAGTATAAATAAACATATAGTGCATCTAAGTGCAAGCCACATTGTCTATTTTCATAGAAAAGGGTGCATCTTTTGCTGTAGATAAATAAACCTCACCGAAGAAGACGACTGTTCCACTAAGATTTAATCAAAGGCTGCAATTCTTGTGCATACTGATGAGCTTTTTAAATTTTGAGATGCATATTTGCACTGCAGAGAAGTACATTACAAACACTTATCCCAGCTGCTCTTTATTGATAGATAGATAGATAGATAGATAGATAGATAGATAGATAGATAGATAGATAGATAGATAGATAGATAGATAGATCCAGTAGCAGCAGGTGATGCAGTAAATTAAATAAAACAAACAAAAAATTTGACCTATAAGATAAATTTGAATTCAAATTAAGGAAATTAAACGTGTGCAAATTTTTAAAAAACTATATAAAAGCAATAAAATATCAATAAAATTGTTTATAAAAATAAGAATTGCAACTAAAAATAGAGATAAAACTATATACAGTTAAATCAGGATGCAGAAAAAGAATAAAAGTCGCATTTATGGTGCACAATGTTGTGCAAAATGTGCAAAATAAAGAAGATATTCTGAATTATTATATGATAACATAATGCAAAGGTCAATTTTTAGAATAAACTGGGAGGGGCCCTGGATCTGCACATAATTAAATATCCAGATTATACAGCAGCCTGCGTGTTGCATCATATCTTATTATGTGTTTTTGTTAAAATGCATGATTAAAAAAAATGAAATCTAATGATTGCATGAGTCGTATGAAAATATCCCGGCATGCTAGCGACGACGCAAGACTCAGCCAAGGGAGGGGAGGGATGAGGAGGATGATGATGATGATGATGATGATGGAGCTAAGATGGCAGCCCAACTGAGGGTGCTGCCTCTCTGGGGTCAAGAAATATTCAAGGAACGAATGAAACCGAAACACGACGAGGGTCTTCTTGGAAATGTACAGTGACGCTTCTGCAGCTGCACAAGAAGCTGTTATGGCTTGAGAAGATTTAAATATTATATTATATTATATTATATTTTGCAAAAAAAAAAAAAAAAAGGGAGCACCGTGTTGACGCTTGCTTGTGTGTGTGTGCCTGGATCGGAAGAGTTGCACCAGCACCACCACCAGCAGATTGGCTACAATTTGCGCGTATATTAACTGGAAGAGGCGGAGGAGGAGTAGTGGAGGTGGAGGAGGAGGAGAGGAGAGAATAACCGTGGATTTCTGCAACACATAATGTGACATGCGGTGGATTTAATGACTTAGATATCATCTTTTATATATATATATATAAATATATATATATATATATATATATATATATGCATTGTTCTCCAAAACGATGATGTGTGCTGCAGCTGCAGCCGCCGCCACCGGTGCTGGTGGTGCCGGTGCTGGTGCTGGTGGAGGGATTCTGCCCTCCTCGTCGCCGTCGATGGGGCTGGGTGTCAGGGTCATTTCTGGAGCAGGAGCCGAGCTCTCCACCATCGGTTCTGGGATGGGTTCCTGCCCGACACCCGGAGCCCAGTCGGACTGCCGGACTCGGTACCAGCTTTTACTCTCAGGGCGAGCTCTGGCCGAACGATACAGGCGGATTTACACCACCGCCATCAGCGATAAAGAGCAGGGGATAAATCAAGGAAGGTGAGGAGACATCAGGCTGTCACCCGTGCCTGCTAACCGGGCTAAAGCTACACGTTTCACCCCGGCTGCTCAGCGGGCACATCGGCAGCTCACACACCTTTTAAACGTCGCAGCAATAATTCAGCTAGTTGCCACAAATAACAACAAACATTTAACTTTAAAATTAAAACGTGCGCCCTCTCTGCGAGGCTTTTTTGTGTGTGTGTGTGTGTGTGTGTGTGTGTGTTGGGACTTCCCTAGCTCAACGGAGCTAAGCTAAAGCTAACGTTAGCTCACCTCCTCTTTCTCCTCCACCTCCTCTTTCTCCTCCACCTCCTGGTTTAGCTTTGCACACTTTTTTTATTAGGTGGTGTTAATGTTAGTTAAATAAGATAACTACTCCTGTGAGAGGAGGTGGAGGAAAGAGGAGAGAGGAGGAGAAAGTTGCATTAGCAAGGCGTTAGCTCCCCAAGCTAAGCTAAGCTAAGCTGGCTAACTGTCATGACAGCGGTTGGTGGACGTAAACAAACCTACAGCTCTTCTAACACGTTTATTTTATTATTTACCACTATTAAACACCCCTTCTAACACGTTTATTTTATTATTTACCACTATTAAACACCCCTTGCTTCGTTAACGAACACATTCCACCTCATTTGACGTTTTAATTTTAATATAATTTGACGTAACGGCTCAACGGCTCGTGTATGTTTAGGCCCAAACGGCGTCACTTGTGTTTTTTTGTGTGTTTTTAGCTCTAACTGACGTTTCCACCTTAACCCGGGTTTAACTTTTAACGTAGATTACGGATTTATTTATCAATAAACGTGCTACAGACAAACCCAGGTTATCACTCCTTTTAATTCTGGGTGCATATGTGTGCTAAAGCCCGTCAGACATGCATGAGTGAGTGAGGATGTGTTAGGTTGGATGAACTCATAAGCGGGTAATACAGTTACGTCATTGTAAGTCAGTCAGTCAGGTTGTAGCTCGGGTGGATGTATGTTTGCATGCATGCAGCATCCACCCTCCACAAACTCAGCTGTTATTCCTGTGCAGCACACACACACACACACACACACAAACACACATGTGACATGCACCGACTCCTAAATTCACACACACCTGTCATGTTGTTTTGAGTCTTAGCTCATGCATTATGTTGTTTATTTACATCCTGTTGTCATAAACAATAGATATATAGATAGAAAGATGTTTTTAAGGTGCAGTGTGTGCAGATTTGGGGACTTTATTTTCAGAATAAGGCAGACACGGACTACAGTATTCATAACTATGTTTTCATGCGTGTGTAGTCACCTAAAAATCAGAATATTTTGGTTTTTTGTTGCTTTAAAATAATCCTTTTATATCTAGAGAGACAGATAGATAGATAAATATACTTTATTTATCATCATGATGGTTGTACTTGGAGAGACAAATATTTTCTGAGGTGGTAAAAAGTTTGAGAAACGCTTGACTACAATATTCATAACTATGTTTTGATGCATGTGTAGTCACCTGAAAATAAGAATATTTTGGTTTTTGTTGCTTTAAAATAACCCTTTCATATCTAGATGTATAGATGGATAGATAAATTTACATTATTTGTCATCATGATGGTTGTACTTCGAGAGACAAATATTTTCTGTGATCGTAAAAAGTTTGAGAAACGCTGGACTACAATACTCATAACTATGTTTTCGTGCATGTGTAGTCACCTGAAAATAAGAATATTTTGGTTTTTGTTGCTTTAAAATAATCATTTTTATATCTAGATGGATAGATAAATATACTTTGTTTATCATCATGATGGTTGTACTTGGAGAGACAAATATTTTCTGAGGTGGTAAAAAGTTTGAGAAATGCTTGACTACAATATTCATAACTATGTTTTCGTGCATGTGTAGTCACCTGAAAATAAGAATATTTTGGTTTTTGTCGCTTTAAAATAATCCTTATATATCTACAGTGGGAGCCCAGAACAGACAAACTAAATACTGACTCTGCACAGGGTACTTTAACGTGTTGTTGTTTCTGCTTTACACTAAGAAGGCGAGGGTGATGTGAGGAGATCGCAATGCAACGATTAGACCACTAGATGCAGCTTGTATCAGTGTGTCCTTACACAGCTGACAGAAGTCTGAGTTAATAAATACATAATTAATAAATCCAGGTGACTATTCTTTATGATACTTAAAGCATAACTTCGATGTCCCATACTAGATATAAAAATTGGCTCCAACATTCCAGCCCCTAAAATCTTAAATGTAGCAGTTACAGATAATACAGCCTGTTTTAAATACATATATCCTTTTTACATACTAACAAAAATGTCCAGTTTTGATCCATTCTTCAGACTTCAGGAGACAGAGTTTGTTGATGGGTCTCCATCTGTTTGTTCTTCCTCACACTCTCAGGATATCTTGGTCGAGGATTTGGTTCAGCGTTTTCCATATCCTACAAATATATTAAATATAAATTACATTACAAAACTCAACAATGCAGGCATACACTGTGTACAAATAGACACAAAGTAGATCAAATAAAGTCTATTATCGCGGTATAAATAGATTCAAAGGACATATTGTTCTATCGTGTACGAATTATACTTCTGTGCAGTGAACTTCAGTCAGAGAATGAGTCAGTGTGTCAGCTGTACATATCCAAATATCAAGAAGGATCGTAGTTTGAACCTCAGCTGAGGCCTTTCTGTGTGGAGTTGATAAACTTGAACAGGTTATTTGGTGACTCTGTGTGATCGTCCAGGGTGTACCCCGCCTCCTGCCTCTAATAAGTCAGCTGGGTTAGGCTCCAGCCCCCCCACCATGACCCCGATGAGGACACATACAGACAGACGATACAAAAACAAACACAACAAACAAAAACAGCAACAATAATATAACTAAAATAAATGAGCATCTTGTTTGTATCCGGTCTGTGTGCTGCCTCTAGTCTGTCAGTGGTGGACTCAGAACTTTCTCCTCCTCTTTAGGTGTAGAGACGTGATAGTGGTGCATGCATATGTTTAGATATTTAAAAACAAAGCTGATCAAATGTAAAACTCTTCTCATATTCTCAAGAAGCAACTTTTTTTTTTATGCTTATAAGCTCTTAGAAATCAATATTTAGTGATGCCATCTGGATACAACTCCCATAATTCATAAATAATAAGAATTTAGGCGCGTCGAGCTATAAATGTACAGAAATATTACATCAACACTTTTAAAACAGCAGATTTAAAGTGCGTGAGTAATAATCTTTACTAATTCATGCACCGCCTTTCTGTTTTTAGTAGTAGTAATTATGTTTGTGCGCTCTCTGGCATTCGGCGCTGGCATCCTGATTTGTTTAAGTTTTCAAATCCAGAAACACAGATTTCAAACTTCTGCCGGTTGTGGAGCTCCATCAGGATGTTTAACACCGGTTCAGGTGACGACTGCTACACCTCTGAAAGCCTACGCCCCCTCAAAGACGGTGCAGTCTGTCAAAAGTTAAAATTTAGGTTACGATTCAAAACAAAGCACATCATGCCCGGCTTCACGTGGGGGATGTTTACCTTCCTTTTTTTTCTCACATCATCATCACATTTCTAATAAAGCTTGTGATCTTAAATGTTTTGCTGTCTGCTCGAGTGTTGCCTAAGCCTTCTGTATATTTTGCAACACTGAGTGATCGCTGTGTTGTTTCAGGGGGAAGAAGGCTTTGAGCAAGAAGAAACTGAAAAGGCGACAGAAGGTCAAGTCAAAAGTCAAATCAAGAACAAAGGTAAGAGACAAATTCCACAGTTATTCTATGTGCTGCTGTATTTATACTTGGATATGATGAATAGATACGTACGGCTTCAATGTGGAATGTTTGTTTTTATACCATAATAAAATATATTTATTAATGCCTCTCGATAAAAAACGCCCCGTTAAATCACAAGTAGACACTCACAGTGCTGCTCAACACGTTTCGTAGATATAATTAAATATTTTCATGCAGTGTGTTTTTGCATTTTCTTTATATATTAACGTGACTGTAAGTTTTAATTGAACCGTCACAGCCTTCACCGTCCCTCCAGCTGCTTTGACTCGGTACAGATCGAGGACGAGGTTAAAGACGAGGTTAGATTCTCTGCTGTCCTGACGGTTGTTGGCAGAAACATGATTATCATTCATCCATCCATCCATCCATCCATCCATCCACGAAGCCGGGAAGAGGTGGATGGGCACAATGTGAGACACACGGGGAGTGGCTCTGGCTCCGGCTCCGGCTTGTGCATGATGGCCTGTTGCCGAGCGACCTAATGTGTTCCACGTCTCCATGGCAACACTCGCCTGCCTCCATCTCCTTCATCCAAAGAAGAGGGGATACGTAGTCCGTATCAGAGGATGTGGTTGTTGTTGTTTTTTTTTTAAACTAAAATGATCCTGAAGTTTTGACAACAGATATAATCCTGTCAGATTATGTTGACTCACCTCGCTTCCCGTTGCTTGCGCTGTAATATTCTTAATTATTCTGGTGTCTGGATTTAACTTTGTTATACTTACTACACAAGTTTTTTAAATTATTTTTCCAGCAACTTACTTGGCAGGCGAAGGTGCAAGAGATAAATGTGAAAGTATCAGAGAAGAACAGAGGCTCATCTTTCACTTCAAAACTATCCCAGACAAGAAAGATTCAGCTCTGTTCTCTTCAGCTCGACTTGTTCAGTGAGTCGATCCACTGTGCAGACAGTAGACACTAGCCCCGGCTGACAGGCAGGTATAATAGCGCTGGCAGTTACTGTGTTGTGTATGTGTTGCGCTCACTCTCTTGTCAAGCCTCTCGCGCTGACATAGTTGGACAAGAGTGAGCGACAAGAGGGGGGACTCTTCTTCTTCTTTTGTCCGCCTGCTGTGCTATCAACATGTGAAAGTGGAGACGGAACAAAACACAGCATAAACACTCATCAGGCTAATTAGGACGGTGATGGTGATGTAACGTCTCTCTTTCAAAAACTATAATTATAACGGCGGGCGAAATTGTGCAGAGTTATACATTCAATAGAATCACATCGAATGATGTGACGTCTATATAATCTGTAAAATCCACTCGACAGCAGCGGCTCACCTCTCTGACTTTTCTTCTTCAAATTTGAGTTCAAGATTGGCAGAAACAAGTACATCAATAATACAAGTATACAAGTATTATTATTTCATGCTGTTGGCATCTTCAACCTTGAATTCTGGGACTCCTCCACTGCTTGCTGATGTGCCTCACTTTCTATGAAATGTTTAGTCACAGTGGTTTGTAAGGATGTGTTTCCTTACTGGTAGCATCGTGTGTGAACGAGCTGCCGTACGTGATCACGGACACGCTGTCATACAGTTACGAGGTGTCACTTTGTTTGATACGTCTTGAGAAAGGTCCTGAAACGTGACCCACACGTTGACTTTTAATGAATCGATGCAGAGGTGACGGGTGTTTGATTCCCTGCAACACAAAAGAGACCAAGAAAGTGGTGTGTGTGTGTGTTTGTGTGTGTGTTGCTTTCTACTTATCGAATCACAATTATTTTCCATCCTTAAAAGGCCCAGTTTGTGCCTCTCATGGCGACATGGTTCATGATTCAGGGTTCAGGTGGAAAACCTGGAAAACCTGGAAAAGGTAGAAGCTACTTTTCCAGTCATTGAAACATCCAGAAATTGATTAAAAGGACCAAATATCTTGGAAATAATCTAATAATAATCAAAGTAGTAAGTCTTGGTCTTGGTCTTGGTCTTAAGGCTTAACGTTATGCAGGATTAAGAGCGTGGGCGCTTTGATTGACAGGTTAATGTGGTTACAGATGGCTTGTTTGAACCGATGATCCACGTCTTTGCCGATTTAGATTAGCCTGGAGGTGGAAGAGCTACCAGTAGTTGGTGAGGAAGCTCTTCTAAAGCTAAAAAAAAAACATACCAGTGCTGATCACGTCTAACAAGGCCAGACCACCTTATTGTCCGGTGAACAGTGATAGATGTAGCCGTCCAACTCCTTCATCACAAACACGCTGTGTCATCAAGAAAGAAGGGGGGTTTAACGTGTCAATACGAGGCCTGCTGCTAAATTAATTATGTGACCGTTCTACGACCGAGCAAGTGCCGCCTGTTAAGTCTGAAAAAATCCTGGGAAAGGTCCTGGAAAATGACTTGAACCCTGACAGAGCTCTGAAAAAATAAATACGTAGTGATAGTTTGGAAAAGGATGTTTAACAAAACTAAACGCTGATCGAGAAATCTCGAGGACTCCTTTAATCGTCTGAATGAAAGAATATTCTCCATCTGCTGCGTGTTACCAAAGATCTTTTAACTTGTTGTGCCGCCTCTGTTTCAACAAACAAAGATAGTAGCCAGAAGTCGACACAGTCGACATGCTTTGACTGACTTTTCATTCGATGTTTAGAAGAGGATCTACGTGTAACTGTGGATTATCTGATCAATAGTCAATAGGATTTTATGGTATATGTACTCATCCGACTAACAGTCAGTTCACTTGAGCCTCTGCTGCTTTGGAAAAAACTTCTATCCTTTATTTTTTTTTTCCACAAAGGCAGCGATCCGGAATAGCTGTATCTGTCCGGTGTGGTTAGAAGCTCTGTGGCAGCTTTCTCCGAAGCTTTTAGATGCCCATTAAATCAGCAGAGAAGTGCTGCACACAGCAATGCGAGAAAAGCCCTGAGATGAGCAGCAGCAGCGTGTCTGTGTTTGTGTCACGGGTTGGTGAGAGGAAGAAACCCACGAAACATCAGCAGCGTGTCTGTGTTTGTGTCGCGACAGAACTCGAAGGTATCGCTTTTTTCAGGAGCTGCCAAGGCCAACTCACACCGAACGCGGAACGGAAGCGGAACGGCACCACCGCGGTCACCGTAGCATTTAGAATCCAGTCTAGTCAATGAGAGCACTCACACCGGGCGCGGATCAGACGCGGATCAGAAGCGTCCCAGAAGCGGCTCTCCGCGCCACGGCGCGAGCTTTCCGCAGGATTTCTATTTCTTCCGCGAGCCGCGGCTGAACCTCGTAAATTTCAACAGAGCACTGCGCACCAGACAGGAAACCGGGCCTTGAATCAACGTAATAAACTTCCGCCCCCTTTCAAAATAAAACACAATACGCAGTTCATGTAGCTTTTTACAACTTCACATCAACGTGACGTCATGACCGGTGGCACCAGGTGATCAAAGATCGATCAAAGGGTCTCAACGAGAGACTAATTGTTGAAGTGGAACAACACACAATCATTTATGACACAACAGATGCTTTTTATAATCTCCTCCACGTCGGAGAAGCAAAGTCAGCTGTTTGTTGTTGTTGTTTTCTTTATACACTGTTTATCGCGAGGTCTCAGGTATGTCCAGGATTCTCGCGTGATCTCATGATCTCGCGTGAATACGGCCGGCTCGCTCCGCTTCCGTTCCGCGTCCGTTCCGCGTTCGGTGTGAGTCCCGTGTCAGTCAAACATGTGAGGGCCGAGGTTTCAGCTGTTTGGTTTGCGAGATGCGACCAATCAGATGTAGCGTGACGTGTCTGAAATTGCTGATCCTATAGTCGTAGTCGGAGACAATCAATCGCAGACAGAGTGGAGACGATGCAAGATCTGTGATGTTTGGTGCTAAAAGTAAAAGGATATCTGGATGATAATACGACGACACAACATACATGAGATTAAATAGTGGTCTGCTGTTGGTGTGTGGTTAGGAATTTGGTTGATCTGGTTAAATAAACTAGAAATGGAGATGGTTAAATATTACATGCATATTTAGTATATTAGACAAATCAACCAGCAGCGCTCAGCTTGGACACACTCTTTTGTTTTCCTGTCACCTCCCAACAAACCCTTTTCCCCTCCCTTGCTTTATTAAGTTTGTGTTATCATATCATATGTCAGTTTTAAATCTTCCTAAGTGCTCTTTCCAGGCAATATTTCCCTTTTGTGAAAGGTTGGACGGGTACTTTGTTACTCCAGCAGTAAGACGGGAGAGCAGCAGTCGCGGCGCTGTTGAGATGAGAGCGCAGCGAATATCCTCCCCGCTGGTTTGAGCCGAGAATGAATGACCTCTCTCCCCAAATAGATGACATCACCCTCTGTGATTGTGATGCCAAAAGCGCAACACTGCAAGAGAGAGGCACAGTGGATCAATAGGATTTCTCTAGAGGTTGCCTCGCGGGCTGTTAGTTAAAAAATGCCTGGGACGGAGGAAGCGTATCAGTTAGTTGGCTTATCAAGTTTCTCTGTGGAGTGCCGTCTCTCTAATCATAGTGATCGTTTGTGTTTAAGCGCCGCTGCAATGATTTTATTAGAGCTTTTCCCTCTTGGCTTATCCGCCTCATTTACATACAAGTCAAGACAACATAACACTGCTAAACTAAAACCCCCCGAAATGACCATTAAAGTGTCTGTAACTCACTCGGAGTGTATAGAGAGTTATCGCCTGAATGTTCAGCTCCACTCTGAGCTTTATTGTTGGCTGCTCTGTAAAATTAAGTGGTGGGAAGAGGAAGTAACATAAACCAGATATTTTTTGGTTAAAAACAGATTAATTACAACAAAGGAGGCGAGGCACTAAAAGAGAAACAAAGAGCAGATGCGAACTAATATTTAAATTTTCATCTAATTAAGTGTGTGAATCAGTAAACTTAATTAAACCAGCCCTGTCCTGATATGACAAAGGAAAGGACCCCTGGTCCTCCAGGCAGGGATGAGTAGGTGGCCACGTTTAGCACCCTCGGTGAATATTGGACCTGTGTTTGTCACGTGACTCCAAATGAAAGCCAACGTTTCTCTGTAAAAACAAGCTGATGAGTCAAAAGCTGATGACATGTCGACGCTGTGTTCAAGTTTAACTTGAAAAGTGTCTCTTTTGGTTATGTAACTGTGTTAAGCCGGTGTTGAAATGGGAAAACACTCGCTAAGCTCAGTGTGTACAAAAGTGAGCTTCAAAGCAGAAGGTGGAGTCGTTTCATGTCACTGACTTAGACGTAAGGACGATGACAGAACTGATTGCGTAAAGACTGTATGTCTATACAAAAGCTTTACCCTCTCGGCCTGATGCAGTGATTTATAATTTGGTTTTCAACATCTGCCCGGAGTCCCCTCTGGGTTTAGATTTGAGAGCCGTGATTTCCCTCCTAACGCAGGATGAGAAATTAGCCCACTTATCGTGGGCAGCAGGGACTTGTTTTGGTTAGGTGTGTCATTAATGGATGTGCTCTAAAAATTCCCTCCTTAAGCAACCGCATGAGTCACGAACAGTTGAGAGACGTAAACCTAAAATGAATGAATGAATGAGCGGCCTGTCGTGGGATATGATGTTTACAACTCCTGTTATACGCGCTGCAGCACGTCACTTTCCACTTTGGTCCACTGAAGTCTAACTGTAATCAAACAAACGGTGGCGTAGTGTATCGATGCAATTCGAAGTGGTATACTCGTGCCCACCACGAAGAGGTTCTGCTGACCTTGCCGAAAACACTCACCCCTCTCTGTTTTTCCCCCTCTCTACAGGCCGAGAGTCTAGATGGAGCCCTCTGCGTGCCGGACATCAAGCTGCATAGCAACCCATCCGCGTTCAACGTCTACTGCAACGTGCGGCACTGTGTGCTGGACTGGCAGCAGAGAGAGGCCTCCCTGGCACTGGCTTCCCGGAGCTCGGTGCAGAGCGGCGACTCGGACAGCGAGGAGGAGGAAGAGTACCGCGAGCCGGCCGTGAAGCTGCCAAAGGTATGAACCGGGAACACGGAGGAGGTACTGCTCATGTGGCGGCATCAAGGCGAGAGACGTAGCCAGTGCCCTTTATCGTAGGGAGGCCACAATCCGTTTTCTCTGTGGGCTCATCTTTTTTTATTGTTGTGATGATTAGTCACTTTAACGGAGGTTTGAGACCTCCATCCTGGGAGGATTACAGCCTCTGTGAGTCGGCCGGTTTATCTTTATTAGTCTGAATCAAAGCTGTGGGTTTTTATTTGAAATGTGAACTCTTTCTCGTTGGGGAACAATTTTCCAATTCACCGTCTGTAAGCACAGTCGACTGTTTTGGTTAGTTTACTTTGTATTCAGGCAAAGTCTCGCTAGCATGCACCTGGGCATGTGCAACTATTGCTGTTCTGTAGGATAACATGAAACAAGGGAAACCAACAAACATCTGAGGCAGCGTGTCAAAGGTTTATTTGAGGACATAAATGGCTCCCTGTGTGTGGAGATCACACGAGAATCAGCTTCAAGCTTCAAGCTACACTCTTGTGTCTGAACCACGGCTGATTCGTGACCCCTTCCTTTAGTGAGACTAAATGAAATTATTTAAAAACAGTTTGAATGAAATGAAACTGAGATATCACTGGTATGTTATTTAAAATAAGTTTTGCATTTCCTGAAATATTTTGTTTCAATATCAACCTGTCACGTTCGTTTATGTAGTGCACAGATACATCCATGATTAGTTATGAACTAAAAGGTAAAATTAAAGTTTCAACAGCTCCAAACAGGAAACATTATGAAGAGAAGTGCTGATCAGGAGTGACACTTTTCTAGAACAGAAACTTTATCGATCTCTCGAGGGGAACATGTTTTTTTTTTTGTTACATGCACTTTTACTGGAAATTCAACCACACACGCACGCACACAGGATGTCTCGTAGACATGCAAATGTGGAGAGAGATGGTGGAGTGATGGGCAGCCACCCAGAGCGGCGCCCTGAAAACAGTAGGGGGGCTTCAGTGCCTTGTTTGAGGGCACCTCGGCAGTGCCCAGGAGGTGAGCTGACACCTCTCCAGCTACCAGTCCACCTTCCATACTTTGGTCCGTACTGGACTTGAACCGGCCACCCTCCAGTTTGTAAGACAAGTCCCTACGGACTGAGCTACTCCTACTACTCTCGACTGTGGCTACTGCTACTGACTGAGAGTATTTCAGGAGAAACCAACGGCACTGAACCCTGAAGGCTTTTATTGATGGAAAATCCCCAACAAAGTCTTTTTACGTCACGTGAATTGATCGAACAAGCTTGAATCGACATCCGTTCATCTACATTCAGTTTTTCATGCACAGTATCGTACATATCTTGTTTTATCGTTTCCAGTCGGCATCATTTAATCCGCCGTTTGTCTGTTCTACTTATTTTACGACTTACTGACTCACTGATGCTTCGCTTTCATTTCATTGTTACGTAACGAGAAGGAACATTGAAGCATTATTTGATTCACTAACAAGCGAGCTGCAGCCTTTTCTAGGCCAAACTCCTGCCTGTGCTTCTCCGTGCACTCGAGTGCTCCGTCATTATTCAAAATGTTAATAGTGGATGTTGAAGCAGTAGTAACTGTGCATACTACGAGCCTCCAGCAGAATGGAGGTTGGTTTGACTGTAGGAAGAAAACATCAACTCCAAGTCTGCTCATCAACAATATTAACACGACGATTAAATGTAAACCAACAGAGAGTGTTTTTAAAGCTGCATCTTTGTGCTGTGTAAAGGGGTGTCACTGCTAGTCCGACTAGAATTGGACTGTGGTTTGACAGCATGGTGTTCATTAGCTCACAGAAATGTGATTCTTTCCGTGTGTGTGTGCGTGTGCAGATCATTGGCATCGGCCTGTGCGGGGTATTTGAGCTGATAAAAGAGACTCGGTTCTCTCACCCCTCGCTGTGCCTGCGTAGCCTGCAGGCTTTGTTGGACATGCTGCAGGGACAACAGCCTGAGGGCTTTCAGACCGAGCCTCCCGATGTGCTAGGTAAGGCTGAGAAAACACACGTGTGCGGTTTTAATAAGTCCAAATGTGTAGATTAAAATATGTTATTCTCTTTTTAACATAAATGTCTACCACTTGTACACTCCGCTCAGAGTCTCTATTCCAGTTGTTGTTGGAGACGACAGTCCGGAGCACGGGGCCCAACGACCCGACAGGACAGGCCATCACCGCTCTGTCCTGCGCCTGCCTCTTCAGCCTGGTGGTGGCCTGGGGCGACACTGGCAAAATCCTGCAGGCCGTCTCCGCCATCCTCACCAACAACGGCAGCCACGCCTGCCAGACGATACAGGTAACGAACCATAAATTTAAATGTAGCAGTACGACCGTGTTCTCCACCTTTTTATTTTGCATTTCTGCCATTGATATGAAAAAAAACCCCGATAAATATCAGCCTGTCCACACATGCCGGGCTCCTCCTGGCACATGTAACGACGGATCAGATCTTCATGCTGGCCACCTGTTCTTTAACACGGAACGAATGTATTTATCTCAGGAGAGGAACGCCAGGTGATCCCCGTGTTTGTACTCGGTAAAGCACAAGCTGGAATAACGTTGTTGTTGTTGTCCTGTTTTCTGATCAGCCGCCACCAAAACATTTGTACCCATCTATGATCCAAGTTTTTTCCTAGGGCATTTTCGAAGGGTAAAATAACATCCGGCTCCTCTGTATATTTGCTTTAGAGCAGAGAGGCTCGGGGGAGTGTCTGGACAGCACAAATTGAGTTTTGGAAAATGTCAAGCCACTCACGATTCTCCCGTTTGATTTCGTTAGCCTTCCTGCATTCTTGCGTCAATTAGCCGGTCTTCTGTTCGCTTCGATCTCCGGCCTGTCCTCTCTTTTCTCTTTTAGCAGCGTACTTTAGTTTGTGACCATAAAAATGTTCCTTTAACCTGCACACGGACAAAGTTCCCACACTTTAACAGAGCTGCAGACTTCATAGCCTCATACAGTTATCCCCCACAGATGCAGCTCTGTGTGTGTGAGAGTGTTTTTTTCCCGGTTGCTCATCTTTTAGGCATCGACTGCACTGTGAGTCATCACAATGGCAGACGGGCTGATGGGAAGTGTGGGTTTACGTGCCTGTGTGTTTGTTTATGTGTGAACAGTGAGATCAGAGATGTGTGTGTTACACCTGCCACAGAAGTGTGTGTGTGTGAAAACAAAACATGCACAAGTACAGTAACCACAGTCTCAGCTGCTAATACGAGAATCTGACTCGATCAGCAAGAAGAAGCTCGCCAGCCACTTCCCCCTGGTGCATAAAACACACCTCATTATGTCACATTACAAGTCTGCGGTTGTGCGATCTCTCACCATCCGCGTCCTCCCTAAATCTCGCCAGGTGCCCACCATACTGAACGCACTACAGAGGAGCGTGCAGGCCGTCCTGGTGGGAAAGATCCAGATCCAGGATTGGTTCGGGAACGGCATCAAACGCGCAGCCCTGATGAACAAGTGGGTCCTGAAAGAGGTGGCCATTGACGAGGACGAGCGCTGCCTTCTGCAGACTGACGGGTCCTTCCTGTACTTGCTCTGCAAGGATGGACTCTACAAAGTGGGCTCTGGATACAGCGGCACTGTCAGGGTACGAAGCACGCAAAGCTGCATATGTCCAGAATATCTCCAGCAGCTAGCAGCAGTTTTACGATTCTCTCTTGTTATAAATAGATGAATGACCGACATTGAATGCCAGCGTTTGTAGTCGTCTGTTGAGTTAAGGTTTGCCAGTGTTTGTGATTGTCTACTCGTGTGTTATGAACGCCTCACAGGGCCACGTGTACAACTCCACGTCTCGTATCAGGAATCGGAAAGAGAAGAGGTCATGGCTGGGCTTTGCTCAGGTAGGTTTTCATTAAGATCGAGTATGTAGAAATGTTCAGGTCACACTTGAACTTAGAGTTGACCTTCATGTGACTTCAGGGATTTTGGTGATTTGCCATCAGCAGCAGTGTTTGTGTTGTGTCTTTAAGGGGTACTTGTTGTATCGGGACACGAGTAACCACACAATGTCAGCCATCAAGATCAACCCTGAGACTCTGGAGCACGAGGGGACCGTCTCCATGCCAGGTGAAAACTATTTTATTTGTCTTGTTTCAGAAATGGAATGAAGTCATGAAAGTTCCCGTTAACAAAATGTCGGGCGTCGCTCTGATCGTCTTTGCAGGTCAACATTCAGACGGACAGAACATCATCTTCACAGACGGAGAGTACATCAACCAGATCGCAGCCTGCAAAGACGTACGTTTTAACGTTGCTCCTCATCGCCATGACAACACAAAATAACATGCATCATCTATCTTAGGGCCGAATTCCACCGGGCACGATTGCGATCCAACTGTCTGAGCCGATCGTATCCGTTCCAGTCAATGTTTCGAACCCCATCAGAAGTGCCACGGTCTGTTTCAGAAGTGAAGCTAAGCTCGACTCCCCCCGAGAATACGAGACAATTTCTGCAGCACAAGCAGTCTGCGTGAATCTGCACAGATCAGATCGAGCTGGCAGGAAGTCAGATGCAGGAACTTCCGAACATAAAAACAACAACAATTTAACTATGTAGCATATTTACATATTTACATATTTAGAGGCTCCCAAATCTGAGCCAGTTAACAAAGTCTGACGGGCAAAATGCTTCTGAAAGAGCGGTATAACTTCTGGTGGGGTTTGAAGTCGTGTCTGCAATGTGACGGAGGCATGCCTGGTCTGGTTTTGGTTTTAGGCTCTTCAAGAAAATAAATTTTAAATTTGCTCAACATCAGTGGGGAATTAATTAATTCAACCCAGCAAAGAAACTCAGCTGTACCGCCCTTCTCTGCTGGAAGCGAGGTGGAGAAAGCTGACTTTATTTTGCTCTTACAAGATTGTAGTAGTGCTAAATTCAGTGCTTGAATAGTCACTGACTCATCCTGAACTACATTACAGAGGTTAAGTTATGTGCTGATAGAGTCAATCATAATCTCAGTGATTCCTATTGAAGGAAAAGCATCTTTGTCCGTCGTCACCTTCTTTCTACAGCACGATCAAACCACTTTTTTATCACGTGCCTTTATAAAAAAACAAATCTTTTGTTAGTTAACACGAGCGCCGTGAAGCAGCTGTCACTTCTCCTGCTCTTTAGGCCCTAACCTCAGATTCAAGAGGCCTCAGCTGATCACCAGCTGTGCCACAGCGAGGAGGGAGGGGTGCATCTGTGTCTGTGTTTATATGTGCACGAGTGTGTTGGGTATATGTGGGCGTGGCAGAGAGGACAGTGGCACCAGATGTGGGTATATTCTCCAGAGAGCTTAATCTCTCAAGCAGTTATCTGCATAAGCACTCTGTAACGTGAGTGTGGGGGGAGGGGAAATGTGAAGTCTGTGTATGTGTGCCGCCGCAGCTCGCTTTCCTCCCGGAGAGTAGTCTCAAGGCTAATCAAGGGGCGGGGTACCGGGTGGGGGGAGTCCTCAGAAGCTACATGCATTTTAAATGAGCCAGCCCCGGTCGAGGAAAACCAAGTGCAGTGATGGGGGGTTTGATGGGAAGAGGTAGGAGGCGACGTAGGGAGGAAAAGTCACCATCATCTTCTCGCCTAAATAATTACTTTGGTTGCCATTTTTATACTAAATTTCCCACCCTGGGATAGGAGGAGCGCTTATTTAATCATTTGAGTGGCAGATGTGCTCCACACAAAGAACAAGAGATGAGTTCGTGAAAACCCGGACCATCCCCACACTATCCGTCATCATTTTTATATCCACGTTATCTCTCGGTTATTCCCTCTAAACCACGTCTCCGGCAGTTGCATCATCCGTTATGTTTTGCGCGCGACAAACTGTGACAGTAAAAGACCGTAAAATATGACATCAGTGTTTTTCTGTATAATTAACAGTCTCTAGTATAAATTACGGTATAACCATTTCTAAATTACGGTAAAAGGATATATTTATTTTTCATATTTTAAAACATGTTTAGATTTTACAATGAAATACTGCCAAACCATGACAGAAAAAAAACATGCCATTAAATAATATGGTGTTTTACTGAATACTGTAAAACACAGACATATTTTAAAACCTTTATTTATACGGCATTTTAAGAGAATGTATACAGAATAGAGTAGTATTTTAAAATGTCATTAAATATTACAGTGTTTTTCTGTATAACAGATGACAGTCTCTAGTATAAAATAATACATAAATGCTCCATAAATAAAGGTTTTGAAATATAGCTGTATACAGGAAAACCCAGTCATGGCTCATGGCGTATTTTATGGTGTTTTACTGTCGTTTTTTCGCTGTAAAATTGACATTTTTTACAGTGTAGCTAAGCTTTCTGCCACAAAATGACTTTACTATAGATCTTCTCCTCAAAAATGACAGCTGTGACAGTTGCGTCATCTGTTATGAGGTCTGCATTGAGAGTTGCGGCTCGGTGTTGCATCCTTCGTGCTGTTGTTAAGATAAATGGACACTGGTTGTGGGTTTAAGTTGCTAAAAGCACTCTTAAAATATGTATGCACAGATTTTGTAACTCCAAGCCACACCTCCCCTCGTAGATGACTCAAACATACTGCAGCTACAGTTGATAATCCATGTTTTAATCCGAATAATGTATGTCAGAAATCATTCAGCTGTTCATTCTAAGGGCTCCATCAAATTCGGTCAGATATGTTTTCATTAAATCTTGTGTCCTAACTCTGTTAGACAGACTCTAAATTCCACACTGTAGCAATGTTGAGTCATGAAACTTAACAGCGGTTCCTCCTCCTGTTGGCTCTGACTCCTGCAGGATGGTTTCGTGGTGCGGATCTATACTATGAGCTCAGACCCGGCCCTGCAGCAGGAACTGCAGCTGAAGCTGGCAAGGAAATGTCTTCACGCCTGCGGCATCTCTCTCTTTGACCTCGAGAAGGATCTGCACATCATCAGTAAGTGATATTAAAATATCTGTTGGAGGCAAACACACACCAGATCCAGGACTTTTCATGCTATAGAGCCTCTTTCACACAGATCTAGACATTACCCAGAGGAGCTATATGTAAGAATGCACTGCCCCGACACTAAACAGACTTTACCCTGCCACGGTATGAAGTCTGTGTAATATCCCATTGAGCAGCTGATTGTCCAGAGAATTCGCAGTGAGCGAGTGGGCGTGTTGATGACGTTTCTACTGCCACATGTAAACAAAACACCATTTCCACATTGTGCTTTTTGCGTCACGTCCTGCCTCGTGCACGCTCTACCCACTCGCCTAAATCAAACAGTATTTCCAGTAGGCTCCATGTGTGAAAGGGCAACTCCGGACAACGTCCTGACCCGATTCTCCAGACACTGTCTCCGCAGTTCACATGAGAAAGCGGCTTATGTGTTCCGACAAGGCTGCAAACGTGTCCGACCTTGTTCAAAACTCAAAAAATCACACATCCCAACCTTTAGTGTCATCGTGTTGTCCTCTCTCTCAGGTACGGGCTTTGATGAAGAGGCAGCGCTGCTCGGAGCCGGCAGGGAGTTTGCTCTGATGAAAACTGCCTCAGGAAAGGTGAGAGTGAACATCTTTTCTGACATTTTAACAAAAACGAAAACTGGAACAGACTCAACCGCTGAGCTCCAACAAGCTTTTGTCTCGCTGTTGACAGGACGGGCACTTTAGAAGGTGAAACAAGGAAATAAAAAGCTCTAAATTAATTAGGTTTTCTTTCTTCTATGTGGCCGCTTATAAAAATTAACATTCCCTTAGTTCATGACATCTGTATGTAGTTAGCTGTAGTCAGATTTTCCTCGGATCTCATCGTCTTGTGGCCCTTGATGCTAAATTGTCTTTAAATAATGCGAAATGAAGCAGCAGGATGTCTCGTGGTCTTTGCACTGTTTACTCTGCTCTGGACTCATGAGTGATTATATGCACCCTGAGCTCGTGAAGTGATGCCCGTGCTTAACTAACCGGAAGTGATTAGAGTATTTCACCCAGCTAAGCAGCAGCTCTGACTTGTAGTGTAATGTCCACTTTGAGGAAAACACACCAGGGCTCACTGCAAGTGTGTAACTACTGTTGTTTATGAACTTCTATAAAAGCAGAAACACAAACGTGAATATAAGTATTGGTAGAGTAAACAGCAGAGATATTATGAGCGTGTCTCAGACTGCAGGGCGTTTGTAATCGACCCATCACTGTAGGGAGAAAACGTTTTCTTCAGGAAGATTTCTCACATTTTCATGCAGGCCGTCTTGGTGAGAGGAGAATGCTAACTATGTAGTTTGTTTGGGGGTGTGGAGGGTGTGGTTGTGTGCACTATAGGTGTGGTACAGTGCAGTGTGCTTCTTTTGTAGATAGCAGTCCAGGGCAGTTAGTTGTCTGTTGCACATTTCTGGGTCTGTAATCTCACAGCGCACTTTATCTGCAGATTAACTCTAACCCAGACCGGCTGGATGGGTAAAAATAGGAGCAGCTGACCTGTATCTCACCACAAAGTTCACTCATCACTTGTGCTGGACATTAGGCCGGACGTGTGATATTAGGATAAGAGTCAAAGGCCGGCTGTTTACGGGTTTACAAGCCGTGTGCTCTCTGCATGCAATGCTGTTGTGATTGCATAATTTGTCAGATGATTTGAGTCATAAAGACTTCTTTCACCCCCAGCAGCAGCTTTTGTACACGTATCTGTGATTTGAATGGTGAAATACTACAAAGACGAGCTAATGCCGCGTTCAGACTGAAAATAACATTTCATGCTCTTAGTGAGTGTCCTCGCTAAGAGCACCGTGTTGATGTAGCGGAGATGTTTGTTGCCACAGTGGCCTCCGGCAAAAGATGTCAGACAATTTAACCCTACACTGTCGAGAAAAAACGACAGCTATTGTTTTACGGTAAAAAACTGTCGCCGGAATTTTACCGTAATAAATGCAATATAAATATTCCTAATATTACAGTAAAAGGATATTAGTACTGCTGATTTCACGTTTGAGGTTGGCGTTTTATTCCATATTTTAAAATGTCTGTAGAGTTTCCCTCTGTACAGTAAAACACGGACATATTTGAAAACCCTTATTTATATGGTATTTTAAGGGAATTTATGCAGAATAAAGTCGTATTTTAAAATATGCCTTTAAGTATTACAGTATTTTACTGTGTAATGAACAGTCTCCAATATAAAGTACTACTTTATTCCATACAAATTTCCTTAAAATGCTGCATAAATAAAGGTTTTGAAATATTACTGTATACAGGAAAACATGATTTGACAGTTTTTCACCGTAAAATCTACAGACATTTTTTTTTAGAGTGCTAAGCTTTTTGCCACAAAATGGATTTTCTACAGATCCTCAACTCCTCAAAAAGGACAGCCATGAGCAAACAATTTCTTATTCCTAATCTTTTGCATGTGTTTGGTCCTTCCTCACAGATTTACTACACAGGAAAGTACCAAAGTCTCGGTATAAAGCAGGGCGGCCCGTCAGCAGGGAAATGGGTGGAACTGCCCGTCACAAAATCCCCCAAGATCTCTCAGTTCTCAGTCGGCCACGATGGATCTCATGCACTGCTGGTGGCCGAAGATGGAAGTGTGTTCTTCACAGGTTCTGCCAGCAAGGGCGAGGACGGAGAGTCCAGTAAGACCATTTGCAAAATATCTACTTTAACACAGAATCAAAGCTGCCTCAGTTCAAATTCTGACGGTGATGTCTGTTTTTGTTTTCGTTTTCTTCCTCTGCAGCTAAAAGTCGCAGACAGCCCAAGCCGTACAAGCCCAAGAAGATGATCAAATTAGAGACCAAGACAGCAGTGTACACAGCGTGTAACAACGGCAGCAGCAGCATCGTCACTAAGGACGGAGAGCTCTACATGTTTGGCAAAGATGCTATTTACAGTGACAGCACCTGTGAGTTAACTAGGACATTTCAGATCCTCAACTTCAGGGAATTTTTGAGATATTTTAATAGTTTGATGTCACCGTCTACATTTCTTTGATAGAGACAGATGAAAGACCTTCAGAATAAACATATGTCTATAAATATTCGTCTGTTTGAAGCCACGTTAGTCACTTTCATCATTACTTTTCTCTCCACAGGCCAGGTGACAGACCTGAAAGGTCACTTTGTAACTCAGGTTGCCATGGGTAAGGCCCATACGTGTGTTCTGACCAAGAGTGGTGAAGTGTGGACATTCGGGGTGAATAACAAGGGTCAGTGTGGCAGAGACACTGGATCCATGAGCCAGGCAGGGAAAGGTGAGCACATGGATAAACAGATGCACATTTCAACTTGCTGCATATTGTGCTACGCTCAACCTGATGGCGTGTGTGTGTGCTTGTTTTTGTTGTTGTTGTAGCGTTTGGCGTAGAGAGCATGGCCACGGCCATGGACGAAGACCTGGAGGACGAGCTGGAAGAGAAGGAAGAGAAGAGCATGATGTGTCAGCCGGGCATGCACAAGTGGAAGCTGGACCAGTGCATGGTCTGCACGGTGTGTGGAGACTGCACCGGTTACGGCGCTAGCTGTGTTAGCAGTGGACGCCCAGACAGAGTACCAGGAGGGTAAGAAGACACAACAACTGGAAGCCAGTTGGAATGCTATGATGATCTATAGGAATATAATATTTTTTTCTGTCTCTGTTTGCATCTCTCTGTTACCAGCATCTGCGGCTGTGGGTCTGGAGAGTCTGGCTGCTCGGCATGTGGGTGTTGCAAGGCCTGCGCCAGGGAGCTGGATGGCCAGGAGGCCAGACAGAGAGGCATCTTTGATGCCGTGAAGGAGATGATTCCACTGGACTTGCTGCTTGGTATGCCAGCTGATCATCTTACATGACTTCATGTTCTCTCCCCTTGCATCGCTCTGTCATTCACACAGTATCTACATCACATCCTCCGCTCATGTTCTGCTGATTAAAACGACGTCTGTAATCGATCAGAATAACTGACCGTCTCGAGCAGAGATGCTGTACGTCCTCCTCAACTACACCAGCGCGCTGTCTGTTGCTTGGATGCAGTGTTTCGTCGTCGCTCATCCTTTTTTTTTGTTGTTTTTATTCTTGTGTTGTGCAGAGTCATTGCTTCTCCATCACGTCTCTCCATCATTCATTGATGTGTGTCTTGTTTTGTTCTGCTCTGCTTCATCTTCCCTCCTCTTCCTCCTCCTCCTCCTCCTCCTCGTCCTGCATCCTGTCTGGGCTGCCTGTACCTGGGGCCTTTTATGTTTTCAGCTGTGCCTGTCCCTCCCCCTCCAGGAGTAAACATTGAGGAGCACATTCAGATCCGTCAGGAGGAGAAACGGCAGAGGATTAACCGCCGGCACAGGCTGGAGGAAGGCAGAGGTACGGATTCGAGCTGCACAGAATGTTTTTACACTTTATGAAGTTCAGATTTCTATGACAGAGAATCAAACGCAGGGTCAGGGAGAGTGAGAAAGTGGGAGTGGAGGTTAATGCTAATAGCTACAAACACGATGTCCATCCCTCTTTTTTTTTAGTTTTGAATAACTTTCAGGTGCTGAGTCAGCTCGGGTGTTGTGCCTTGGTGACTTCCCCCTTGCTTGTGTCTTTAATTATTTTTCAGCGTGTGTGTGTGCATTGTTGTGGTGTAGTATTATTATGTGTTCTTTCCCATTTGTAAGCATTGTGCATGCATGTGAAAGTTTCTTTCTCCCCCAGGCCCCCTTGTTTTTCCTGGTCCCATTTTTATGAACCAGCGTGAGCAGGCCCTAGCCAGAATAAGACCCCTTCAGGCACTAAGGCATAAACGGGACAAGCACAAAGGTACTACGGTCTTCACTAACTCAACGGGTGCAGAGACACCCCCTTTTTTTGACTCATCTCCCAGTCTGGCTGTCCCGCCCACCTCCTCTCTCACTCTCTTGACGGCTGGACTCTTGTGTAGCGTCACCAGGTCTCATGGTAACAAACAGTGTAGCCTGTTGGCAGTAAGGACTCACTGTGACTCGCAGTGGGGAAATGACTGGGAAACCTTTAGACCGGGTCCAATCGCCTGGTTCCCTTTTTTGAATTTGACTAATTTTATGTTGTGTTAATTATTTTAACATAGGAAATTTGTTATACTAATTCATTTTCTGGGTTCTAATTCTCCGAGTTGGATGCCTGCTCTGCCCGCTGCTGCTGCTGCTGCTGTTGTTGTTTAGACCTAAATAGAAATCAATGGTCTTGTCTAACTGGATTTACCGTCAGCTCATGTCACTTCATGGGTACAACTGCAGCATTACAAGCAAGGCCAAACAGCGAGTGCTGGGGAGAGCAAGCTTTGACGCACAGGAAGCTGAGAAATACGACACAGATTGTTCTAATATTATAAAAATATAATGTTTATTACATTTTCCAGCCACAAAAAACAAACCTCCAACTACTTATGTGTTACACTTGAAGGCATGAGATCTAAGTACATCTACATCGACATACATTCATGTTCACACACACATATAAGGGAGCGCTCAGTCCCATCATAGTCGACAGCGATGCAGCAAATAAAATGACAATAATGTTTTGTTGAAAGAAAATAAACAAATAAAGATAATAAGTAAAATTAATATCCAACATTTATAACCCAGAAACGTCAGTTAGCCATTTTTCTTTATCGCCATCTATCATCTCTTTTAATATCTTAAAATTTAAATCTGTTTGATAGATATTCCATTGGTAGTAGCTCAAATGTCACGAGTAGATGGTGCATTATCAGGATTGTTAAATTTAAAATAAATGGATCAGACATGACTACCAAATCAATGAACATCAGAGATACATTTGTGAATGACAGTCATCCTGTATTTGTATTTGTTTTGCCCTCCTGAGTCGCAGCTACCTAGATCGTGGTCGTGGCAAACCGCCGTCCTCCAATCACAAGAAGGACGCACGACGGCGCCTTCATTTACTGTATTCAGAGCAAATTATACTTGAAGCATCAAACACCACGCACAAATAGCCACTATGAAACTTATAAATCTTTGAACTATGACTGGATGGATGCTTGCACAAATAAAGAGCTGGTACTTCTACATCTGCCTGTCTAAGCTGCTGCTGCTTTTCTTTCCGATAGGTGGTGAAGGTTTGAGTGGAACTGTTTTTTTCATGCCAGCATTGTGCCCTTGTTGATGCTAAATGTCCATCTAATATGTGAACCTTCTGAATAAGACCTGTTAAGGACGAGTGGCATGTTTAGTTGTTCCACTGTCACATGTGGAAACAATGATGCCACAGTGTAGCAGCAGTGGGTTCCTCTTTAATGTCTGTAAGGCTTTCTCCTTCATGGGTTTACACTCATGAAGACGCTCACGGACACTGGCGTTTCCATCTGTGACCTCCCAATTAGCTTTTAAGTGTGCTCCTGATTTTTATTTTTTTGTTGTTGCTGTGATTGAGAGTTCAACTTTCAATCCTCCCTCACAAACGTTTGGTCATGAGCCATTTTTCCTTTTTTAAGTTCAAGTATTAAAACTTAAAGCTGTTGTCTCATCCGGCTGGCCTCAGTTACAGAGGTGAACCGCAATAAGCTGGTTCCTGGTCCAAAAAGGTATTGACAGTCATTATATTTACTGTAATGCATGGGTCTCTGTCCAACTTTTTTCCCCACTCACACACACACCACAACTGTGACCTCTTACACAGGGCTCAGGGTAAACCAGATTTCCACGTCCTGATTGAACACAGACGGATGCTAAAAAAAGAGAATTAGATTTGCCGAACAAACAATCTTCTACATCTGCAATGGGACTGGTTGCCAAAAGCCTTTCTGTCATAGAGGTTTTGTTCCCTTGTTTCTATTTCGGCATGCTTTTTTCCCCCCCTTCTCTCCGTTTTCTTTTGAATCCTCTTTTCCCTCCAGCTCGGTTTTCCAGGACTGTGCGAGACATCCACCTCTGCGGTCTGAAGTTGCCGCTAAACTTCACTCTCTCTCTCTTTCTCTCTCTCTCTCTATCTCTCTCTTCCCCGTTGTTCTCTACTCAAATGTGCTGACTTGAGTGTTTGCCTCGTAGATGGTAGCAGCGAGCGCGGAGAGAAGGATGCCAGCAAAATCACCACCTACCCTCCGGGGGCAGTGAGATTTGACTGCGAACTGAGAGCTGTGCAGGTCAGCTGCGGCTTTCACCACTCGGGTAGGTTGATTTCCCTCACGGCTACTTCTGCTCGTGCATCGTCGGCATATATTGGTAACTCTGAAGTCAAGAGAGTGAGAATATAACAGTCACCTGTTGCTTCACAGTGGTGCTGATGGAGAACGGAGATGTCTACACATTTGGTTACGGCCAACACGGGCAGCTTGGACACGGAGACGTGAACTCCAGGTACTAAACATTCAAACACAAAGTCTGCTGTTGCTAGATGTGTGTTCATGAAAGCTAGCCACTTGGGTATTACAGGCCAGAGTTTCACTTTGTCATTTTAAAGTACTAAACTAGATATTTCTACCTGCCAGGGGTTCTCCAACTCTGGTGCAGGCGCTTCCAGGTCCCAGTATACAGGTGACGGCAGGCAGCAACCACACGGCCGTTCTCCTCATGGATGGACAGGTGTTTACATTCGGCAGCTTCTCGGTAAGACAAGCATCCCCCCTGTTATTATAATGTGAAAACAGCTGCTCGTTGAGATTCTTTAGGTAAAGATCACTGTACTGACCACAAACTGCTCTGGAGAGTGAATATACATCTTCTTGTTTTTCCAGAAAGGGCAGCTGGGTCGGCCCATCCTAGATATGCCCTACTGGAACGCCAAGCCGTCTCCAATGCCCAACATCGGTGCCAAATACGGACGAAAGGCCACCTGGATCGGCGCCAGCGGAGACCAGACGTTCCTGCGGATCGATGAGGCTCTTATCAACTCCCATGTCCTCGCTACTTCAGAGATCTTTGCCAGCAAACACATTATTGGCCTCGTGCCCTCCTCTGTGTCTGAACCGCCTCCATTTAAATCTTTGCTTATCAACAAAGTGGATGGAAGCTGCAGGACCTTCAATGACTCCGAGCAGGAGGACCTGCAGGGGTTCGGCCTGTGTCTGGACCCTGTGTATGATGTCATATGGAGGTCAGTAAAATGCAAATAGAGTGTACCATTCAACCCAAGTTTTAGGATTTAGTTTAACCTGTCCCCCTCTCTCCATGCTCCAGGTTTCTGCCAGCCTCAAGAGAGATGCTGTGCTACAACGCAGTGATAGCCGATGCGAGGATGCCCTCTGCCACAGATCTGCAGGCTCGCTGTAGCATCCTCAGTCCAGAGCTTGCATTGCCCTCAGGATCACATGCAACCACCACTCGCTCTCATGGAGCCCTACACATCCTCGGTAATCCCTCGCTCAAACCTTTCAGCAACATGTCTGAATCTTAGTGTCTTATGAATATGTACATGAAAGCTACAATTTGATCTGAGGCAGATTTGCTGTGAGATCGTGTGATCAAACAGTATGATGATGAATTGGAATCAAAGAGGAAATACTAAAAGGAAGTATACTGTGTTGTCCACTAAGGTTGCCTGGATACTCTGGCAGCCATGCAGGAGCTGAAAATGGGTGTAGCCAGCGCAGAGGAAGAAACCCAGGCGGTGATGAAGGTCTACTCCAAGGAGGACTACAGTGTGGTGAACCGCTTTGAGAGTAAGTGGGTTCTTTGTGCAGGATACATGTTAAATGATGTATGAAGTTACCAGAAGAGATAAGTTTGGTTTGTGATTATTTAACCTCAGTTACCTTAATTTTACCTTTTTTCAAGTTAAAGCTGCTGAAAATCTGAAACCTAAATATTCAGTTTATCGTCTTTAGTGATTTTAAAAGTGGATAAACAACTTCTCTGTAGGTTGCATATCCGTATTGATCGTGAGTGTGTGTGATGTTATAGGTCACGGTGGGGGTTGGGGCTACTCGGCGCACTCTGTGGAGGCCATCCGCTTCTGTGCTGATGCAGACATCCTGCTCGGTGGGCTTGGCCTCTTCGGGGGACGAGGGGAGTACACCGCCAAGATCAAGGTACGCTGTTGAATGCATTTGAATGCTTGCGTTGCTCCCAGTGCCCACACTTCAATCATGTAGCGTGTGCTGCTGCAGATCTTCTACTCAGGTGTCTCAAATGCACTAAATAAAAGTTACCCTGGACTGTCAGCTGGAATATTTTACTCAGTTTTCTGCTACAAATCCACAAAAAGAATTAGAGCACAGCTTTAAAAAATTGGAAAATCATTAAGTTGTGTGACCAACAGCTTTAAAAAATTGGAAAATCATTAAGTTGTGTGACCACAATCAATGCAAAGCTTGAATTATTGCATTGGTGTATATATAAACTCCCTAGAAATAATACAAGAGGAGCTGTTTCCAGTATATTAACCCTTGTCCTGTTGTTGTGCAGCTCTTTGAGCTCGGACCTGACGGCGGTGACCATGAGACAGACGGCGATCTGTTGGCTGAGACTGATGTGCTGGCTTACGACTGCGCCGCCAGGTAAAGTTTGACTTTGCCGATATGTTTTGGTGAGCTCACGGAAGTTTATGATCTCTGTATTTGCTGTTAATGTTGTTGTTTTTTGTTATTTTAGGGAGAAATATGCCATGATGTTCGATGAGCCGGTGCTGCTGCAGCTGGGCTGGTGGTATGTGGCGTGGGCTCGAGTGTCCGGGCCCAGCAGTGACTGCGGCTCACATGGACAGGCTACCATTACTACTGATGATGGGTAAAACCAATTCCATTTAAATGAATATGTTTAGTTTGCATAAGTACGAACATTAATCACAGCTCTTTTCATTTCTGTTTTTTTTAGTGTGGTCTTTCAGTTCAAGAGCTCCAAGAAGTCGAACAACGGTACAGATGTAAACGCGGGTCAAATACCTCAGCTTCTTTACAGGTGAGTCAAACTCCCTTAAGTTAATTAACAGCAATGCAAACTTATTTCATCTTGTCAAACGAATAATTTTAATGGCTTCTTTCTTTTGTCATTAAAGTTTTTATTAATTCAAACCTTAAAATAAACATAAACATCGACAGACAACATATGATGAGTTTTTACATACATCTTTTCATGATCTGTGAGTTGTATAAGGTGATTCCATAATTGGATTTAATTGCTTCTTTTGTATTTTAACATTAGGCTTCCTTCAAACGATGGCAATGCATCTAAAGGGAAACAGCAGACCAGTGAACCAGTCCACATCCTTAAGCGCTCATTCGCTCGCACAGTCTCAGTGGTGAGTACCGTCTCTGTGTTTTAAACAGTGTTTCACCTCCTCTCTGTCCAGAGCGTTGACAGGTGATTTTTTTTTTGTTTTGTTTTTGTGTGTAGGAGTGTTTCGAGTCTCTGCTGAGCATCCTTCACTGGAGCTGGACCACGTTGGTTTTGGGCGTGGAGGAGCTGCGAGGGCTGAAGGGCTTCCAGTACACGGCCACCCTGCTAGACCTGGAGAGGCTGCGCTTCGTGGGCACGTGTTGCCTCCGCCTGCTCAGGGTCTACATCTGTGAGATCTTCCCCATCGCTGGTAGGAATGCAGAGGAGTTAACATCGTTGTTACGCAGTGATCCACATTGATGCTGCTTCGAAACTATTAGAATAAGCCATGACGATGTTTCCTAAAACTGCTATGTTTGTGGCCTAGAAATCATTGAAGCCTCTACAGATAAAATAGTAGTGTAAAATAGTAAAACCTTTCTTTTATTCAGAGCGTAGCTTCTGATAAGGTCTCACGTTGTTTTTCTTTGATTTCTAGCCAGCACCAAAGCTGTAGTGGAGGAGTCGAGCAAGCTGGCAGAGTGCGTGGGAAAGACGCGCAGCCTGCTGAAGAAGATCCTGTCAGAAGGCATGGACAACTGCCTGACCAAGCTGGACAACGACCCCCAGGGCTACTTGTCCCAGCCTTTAACCCTGCTGGAAGCCGTGCTGCAGGAGTGTCACAACACCTTCACCGCCTGCTTCCATTCTTTCTACCCGACCCCAGCTCTGCAGTGGGCATGCCTCTGTGACCTGCTCAACTGCCTGGACCAGGTCGGTAACAGCAGACCGCGGCATAATTCCCCCTATTATTTATCTGTGATGTAGTGACACGTCTTGTGTTCCGTTCCTGTTTTTAAGGACATCGCCGAGGCCAACTTTCGAACATCCAGCAGCCGTCTGCTGGCGGCCGTGATGTCCGCTCTGTGCAACACCTCAGTCAAGCTGACGTCCATCCTGCCCATCGCGTACGACGGGGAAGTGCTGCTGCGTTCGCTGGTCAAACAAGTCAGCACGGAGAACGACTCTGCCCTCGCTCACCGCTTCCCCCTGCTGGTGGCCCACATGGAGAAACTAAGCCACGTGAGTATTTGCAATGTCGTGAACCCGCACATCATCAGGGATCAAAATGGTGGAGATGTTTCTGATGGATGGACCGTTTTTTACTCCCATTAGACGGAGGAGAACCTGATGGGCATGACCAGTTTCCGGGAGGTTCTGGAGAAGATGCTGGTGATCGTGGTGCTGCCGGTGAGGAAGAGTTTGAGGAAGGAGGTGGAGCTGTTCTCCCCGCACCTGGTCTCCAACACCTGTGGTCTGCTGGCCTCCATCGTCTCCGAGCTCACCGCCTCGGCCCTCGGCTCCGAGGTAACTTTAACTCCCACCGACAGCCGACTAAACTAAGACGTAGATGCGATCTGTCAGGGAGGCTGCACGTCTTCATCGTGCCATGTATTGTTATCAAACTATCTTTTCATGCGTGGGAAAAGATGTTTTTGCTGATTCATTAAGCAGCTGAGACAGATATCTGTCACTCTCCCTCACATTGTTCATTAATTTATCATCACTCTCTCTCTGTTCAAACGCATACCCATGTACTGCAGTCAGGACTTAAAGCTCCCGTTGTCATAGTGACTGGATGGCAGTTGTCGGCACCACTGCCCCCCCCCAGTCTGTTGTCAGGGAAACAACTCTTCCTCCCCAGAGCACCTGAAGAGGTCCCTCTGCAGTCGTGCCTGTGTCTCTGTAGTCAGCAGGCTGATATAAATAGTAACAGTTTGTATTTCGCCCAACACAAGATGTTTTTATTCTCAGTTTATTTCAGATGATGTATATTTTAGAGACCATCCATTTCCTCTGCACTGTTTTTGTCTCACATTGCTGATCCTCACATTTTTAAGCACGACTTTTATTCAGGATTTTATCGTTTGCTAATATTTGCTGATTCAGCTCTCGAGACGTGTCGGGTTTGATACGTTTGGCCGCATCTCTCATCGTGTCTTTGTGTCATCAGGTCGATGGGCTGAACTCGCTGCACTCCGTCAAAGCGTCTCCCAACCGTTTCACCAAAACGAGCCAGGGTCGGAGCTGGAACACGGGCAACGGCTCTCCGGACGCCATCTGCCTGACGGTGGACAAGCCGGGCGTTGTGCTGGTGGGCGTCTGTGTCTACGGCGGAGGGGGCATCCATGAGTATGAACTGGAGGTGCTGGCAGATGATGTAAGTCATCATGGATCATTTCCAGATTTATTCTTTTGTGGTATTTGATAGTTTTTTAACCATCTTTTTAAACACGTTTCTCCCTCTCATTTCAGGCACAGACGGAGCACCCGGGAGACTCAGCACATTCTCACAGGTGGACGTCCTTAGAGCTGGTGAAGGGCACCTACAGCACTGATGATTCTCCCAGCGATATCGCTGAGATCCGCCTTGACAAGGCTGTGCCACTCAAGGTACACAGAAACAATACATGCCTGGGGTTATAATTAGGTGTCGTGGTTATCACAGCGACACAGTTTGGGGTAGAGAGCCAAAGGCAATGCACCGGCCAACACTTGTCACTCAGGATCCCTCCCCCCACTGTGTGTGCCGTCATCCATGTAGTGTTTTAGGATGAAGTATCCCTTGAAGGTGGTTAGTAACTTGGTAAAAATATAAAGATGAGATCATAGTTCAGATCCTAGGCGTGAAGATTGAGGACAGGAATGTAGATGAGACATGAAGGAGATGTCCAGGTCTAGTGTAAGCCAGAGACTAGGTGGTTGCAAGAAGCCCAAGTGGTTAGGGTGTTGCTGTTGATATAGTCTCACTGATGACTGTATTCTCTTGCAGGAAGGGGTAAAGTACGCTGTCCGATTACGAAACTACGGCAGCCGGACGGCTAACGGCGATGGAGGTATGACCACGGTGCAGTGCTCTGACGGTATGTCCTTCACCTTCAGCACCTGCAGCTTGAGCAGCAACGGGACCAACCAGACCAGAGGACAGATCCCACAGATTCTCTACTACAGGTAAAACACGAAGCTGACACTTTGTAATATCTCATCTCTGAAGTATTTTTTTTATCTGACGTGAGTTTTTCTCGTGGCTGAAGGAGCGAATACGACGGAGACCTCCAGTCTCAGCTGCTGAGCAAAGCCAACGAGGAGGACAAGAACTGCAGCAGAGCTCTGTCTGTGGTCAGCGCTGTGGTCAGAGCTGCGAAGGACCTGCTGCACAGAGCTTTCGCTGTCGATGGTAAGCACAACAAACTTATTAATAATAGCTATTACTCTTGAATTAAATGTGTTTAACATGTGTGTACTTTTATTATCTCCAGTGGATGATATTCCTGAGCTGTTAAGTTCCTCCAGCCTCTTCTCCATGCTCCTGCCTCTTATCCTGGCCTACATCGGCCCCGTGGCTGCTTCTGTGCCTAAGGTAAGAGGTCAAACCAGGATCCTTCATCTTCATCATCTGTGTCTCTTCCTGATGTAGCATTGTGGTAAACTTGCCTCCTCTTCATCGTCCAGGCTGCCGTCGAGGTCTTTGGGCTCGTTCAGGAGTTGTTACCTGCCGTCTCTGCCCTCAACCAAAAATACGCCCCACCCACCTTCAATCCCAATCAATCAACAGACAGCACGACCGGCAACCAGCCCGAGCAGGGCCTGTCAGCTTGCACCACCTCAAACCACTACTCAGTAATCGAGAGTGACCACCCGTACAAACAAGCCGGAGTCACACAGTACAGGGTAAGACGTCCTAATTTAATCTGAGAACAGAAGAGACACAAATCTAATTTCAGTTTAAACTAATCTCGCTCTGTATCACCTCGCCTCAGGTTTCATTCCCAGACTGCGTCCGCTGGACCACCATCGAGTTCGATCCGCAGTGTGGCACGGCGCAGCCGGAGGATGTCCTCCGCCTGCTCATCCCCAGCCGTACCCTCCACCTGTCCAGCCTCGGCGGCAAACCTTTGGTGCACGATACGATCAACACCTGGACCGAGCTCAAGAAGTTCTCGGGCTCCACGGGCTGGCCGACCACAGTCTTAGTACTGCCAGGTACGAGAGGCTGAGCAGACGAACCTCATGAGAGTTAATCTGACTATAACATCACAATATATCCCCACATTCCACAAGCCAAGAGACTTAAGCGACTTTGAGCATAAATAAGGCGTGATTGAGCAGCAACGTCATTCGATGCCCGGCCAGTTGCAGTTCATTGTTCTCATATGTGCTTTAATCTCCTTAATGATACTTTAGTGATCCACCTGCTGCAGCAGGCAGCCATAAATTCACCAGCGATTATCCACAGAGCTGTGCGATACTGCCCGTCTCTCTCTCATTTCAACTTCTATTTGTTCGTCCTCTGCACTTTCAGGAAATGAAATTCTGTTCTCACTGGAAACGGCGTCGGACTACGTCAAAGATGAGAAAGCTTGCTTTTACGGCTTCAAGTGTGTCGCTGTGGGATACGAGTTCAACCCCGGTCCAGATGAGGTACTGACACGCTCGTATATTCTTCTGTCGGCCGCGTAGCAGAGTGCGCGGCAGGCTGGCCTTCCATCTTCCTGTTTAATGGCCTCTTGTGTCTGAGATACTTTAAGATTTTAAGCTTGTGCAGGCAAGAAAACAAATGCTGAATGTTAGAATACCTCCTTGATTTAACATTCTGAACACTTTAGGGTACCATTCTGCTCGAGAAAGAGTTGGCCTACCTGGGCAGTGTGTGTGCTGCAGCTCTGATGAAGAAAGACCTGGCTCTCCCTATAGGTATGGCGATAATCTGTTTTTGTATTCATCTATAATGCGCGTTGTGTTTGACTGCTGGAGACAAATTAATATCGTGTAATCCTTTTTTAATTTAAGGTAATGAACTGGAGGACGATCTTGAGATTCTCGAGGAAGCCTCTCTTCAGGTTAGTCCTCTTTTAAATTCTTTTGCACTTTAACATCTCTTCAGCACTCTTCCTTCCTTCCTTGATTCCTATTTCCTTTGACCTCACCCAGGTGTGCAAGTCCCACTCTGGCATCCTGGGGAAGGGTCTGGCCTTGTCTCATTCCCCCACCATCCTGGAGGCCCTGGAGGGAAATCTGCCCCTGCACCTCCAAACCAACGAACACTCTTTCCTGGAAGACTTCATCACCTGCGTGCAGAGCTCAAGCGGAGGACGTCTGGCCAGGTGAATGACGTGGCAGCAGCCACCCTGCACAGCTCTGACTGTCTCTTGTGACCTCACAGAAGAAAGACATGAACTGTCTCTCTCCGTTTGTGCTGTGTTACATTCAGGTGGCTGCAGCCAGACTCTTACGCAGACCCCCAGAAGACCTCTCTGATCCTGAACAAAGATGACATCCGCTGTGGATGGCCAGCCACCGTGGTTGTACAGACCAAAGACCAGTATGGAGATGTGGTGCACGTTCCTAACATGAAGGTCAGAATGACTGTTTCCGCTTCAGTCGGTTTGCTATTCTCCGTCCCTCCAGAGTCGCACAAGTCTGACTGTGTGTTGTCTCGTTCACGTCCAGGTGGAGGTGAAGGCTGTTCCTGTTTCACAGAAGAAGTCGATGCAGCCCGAGAACATGAAGAAGCTGCAGCGGCTGCCTGGAAGCTCCTCGCCTTCGTCATCTGGGCCTGACCTAACGTTTGGAGGTTTGCCCATGCCCAAGCTGGAGGCCACGTACGAGCCCATGATCGTGAAAGAGGCTCGATACATCGCGATTACTATGATGAAGGTGAGCCTCATGCAACACTCACTCACTAGCTCACTTGTTTACATTTAGAAGGCTGCAGATGCTCCACAAGGGGGAGCTACTTGGACCTTATGAGATCTTGTACACATGCAGTTTAGACCTGCAGATGTAGAGAGCAATAACCGCAGAAATATCAACATGTGAGCCAGTTTTCTGTGTTTTTGGACCTGTTAATAAGTCAGAATGGTTATATTTGTGTTATAATTTAGTTTTTGTTGTTTCCTTCATCCAGGCGTATGAAAACTACTCATTTGAAGAGCTGCGCTTTGCTTCCCCCACCCCAAAGAGGTAAAGTGAGCTGGAACACAGAAATGAAAATGCATGCTTCAGTGAGCTTCAGTTCACGTATTTATCGATCATTTCCCCCCACAGACCCAGTGAGAACATGCTGATTCGTGCCAACACTGACGGAACCTACAGCGCCAACTGGACTCCGGGAGCTGTAGGCCTCTACACAATCCACGTCACCATCGACGGCATCGAGATAGGTACGTCGTCGCGAATGGCTGACGTACGATGAGGTGGCTAACGGCAAGCGTTGAGCTCTAAATGGTGTTTTGTTCTTTTCTCTTTAAGATGCTGGTTTGGAGGTAGAAGTCAAAGACCCTCCCAAAGGCATGATACCACCTGGAACCCAGATGGTCAAACCAAAGGCTGAACCTCAGCCGAGCAAGGTGAGCTTCTCCTTTCCTTTCTGGTTAAGCAGTGATGGCATGAACGTGCACATAAACACACCTAGAGACTGCGTGCATGCTTGCCATCACCCATCAAACGCAATTCAACAGAGACCAGAAACAATTGGTCCTATCCTGTTTACCTGTTAATGCCAGTTTGTGAGTAAATGACTGAAAAGCCACATTAGGAAATATTTTCATACAAGCTCTGAAACAAGGAACTCCTTGTTTTGGTTTGCTGGTCCATAGAAAGCAACGGACACGGCAACTGACAGGACTGTGTCCTGTCCTGTTTCTGATGACGAGGATTAAAAAATAAACGAGTGAACAGATTCAGGTATTTGGCTCAGACAGATAGAGGCAGATATTTTTATCAAGACTTGGCAGACTGGATCAGGGCTTCTGGGTTTGGACCTCCCTTTAGATCCATCAGGAGGGCTCCAGTGTGACGTCGCTTTACTTTGTTGAATGATGAGGTCATGTCAAGGCTGATCCCTGTGAGTGTGTTAGGCCGGCAGGGTGTCAGAGCTGCTGGTTGTGTGTCTATTTATGTTTGATGTAACCGCAGTGAAACAATCAGGAAATAACTTTTTATTTAGCTCATTAACCGACACTCTCTCTCTCAAACCATCGGACACAAAACAAATTACTTTGTGTCGCTGTTTTGCAGCGTAAATTGTGAGTCAGACTCCGGTTTAGAAGCTGGTTCATGAAATAAACAAAGCCAGAACACAACAGGTAGAGTATCAGAGTTTAGATTTCAGGCTGACTGTGGAGGTTTGACTGAGCTGAGCGCCTGATCTGCAGCTGCAGCTGCGTTTTTTCCTAAAGTTGGATCTGGCTCGACTTCTCTGCTGCAGGTCGTGGCTTTTTTTGGACTGCCACAGCCAAAACGCACCACCCCGACTCAAATGAGCAGGAAAAACTTGCGACCTTATCACGTCATTTTTGCCACTTAGTGCAGGTTCTGTAGCTTAGCCTTGTCATCTAGTTAAACTTGCAGTGATTGGAAGTGACTTCAAACGTAGATATTTGCGAGGCATGTTTGGGGGTCATCATCATTTTGTGAAACTTGTGGTATTTTTAACAACGGGGAAACAAGCAAAAGTTATTTGCCTCAAATCAGCGCTGTGTTTATTTCTTTGGAACGCGTGTTCCGTGATTTTCCACGCACCGGTTTAGACGTAGATGGAGAGAGTGAAGTTCAGACTGACTCCATCTAACTGGTGCTACTGAAAACTCCTTAAAGTTTCCTCATTTCGCTTTCGCTGTTTCTGCGCAGGTAGCAGGTGTGGGTTTTAACGCATACAATCTCCCACTGTCAACTTGTCCTGCCTCCTCTTTTTCCTCCTCCTCCTCCTCCTCCTCCTCTTCCTCCTCCTCCTGCTGCACTCTTCTTGTCTTTTATTTTGTTTTTTTCCTCCCTTCCTCCTTCTCTATTCTTTGCTCCTTGCCGCTCACGGTCTCCATCTCCCCCTCTGCTTCTCTCAGGTCCGCAAATTTGTGTCCAAGGACAGCGCAGGCCTGCGTGTGCGTAGTCACCCCTCCCTGCAGAGTGAACAGATAGGCATAGTGCATGTCAATGGCACCATCACTTTCATTGACGAGGTAATCGACTATAAGACCAGGCAGAATTTTGCTATTATACTAGCTGGAGCACTAGCCTCTTTGATCCTGTCTCTTTGTTTTTTCTTTAAATCAGTAAAGATACAATCATAAGTATTTTTTTTTAACTATAATTCTTTGTCTATATTTATAGTTTTAAGTCCTCTTCCATGTGTAATGTGTGATTAGCTCTCTAAATAATAACTACTTTCTTTCAAAGCTTATAAATTTGTTGCTCTTACTTTATTTTGCTTCATACTCTTGCGAGGCACTCTGAGGCTTCACGAAAGACATAAATCCGTAAAAAGAAGTGATGTTTTCAATGTAAAAATTCAAATTATAGCACATATTTACTGCATTTGTCTGCACCTCCACCCTTTTAGTAACAGCACTGGTGACATTTCTCACCTGCACCCTGCTGTGACGTCAATCCACCGTCCTCTAATTCGACTTGAGCCTTTCCTGCAGCCTCAGACGTGTTCATGTGTGTATGTACGGTGTTTATGTGTGTGTGTGAGTGTGTGCGTGTGTGAGGGCGCTGCCCACCCTGTTTCCATAGTAACGGGATGGCACGGCTCTGCTTTTTTGTTGCTTGTTTTCCCTGTAGATCCACAATGATGATGGTGTGTGGCTCAGGCTCAATGATGAAACAGTAAAGAAGTATGTTCCCAGCATGAATGGGTACACTGAAGCCTGGTGCCTCTCTTTTAACCAGCACCTGGGCAGGAGCCTACTGGTCCCAGCCGACGTAAGTAGAAGAAAAGGCGCGCCGAGCGGTCTAATAACGACAGAGGCTCACTGCGCTGTTCATTTGGGGGGAAAAAAGTTCAGCGATCATCTTTGTTGTTAATAGTTTTTTTTTTAAAGGACTCTAGTGGTTGGCACACACTCCCCAAATGCACTCGAAGCATGGTAAACTTCATCAGAGGTTAACTGCTGGGGTGTTACTCTTGCATGAAGCATCTATTTGAGCAACACTGAGTTTGAAACCCTTCACTAACACTAACTGTGCAAAGGAACAAGAGCAGCAGCTGGGGATGGAAGCGTGCATGCATTAACTCATATCCGAAGGCAGAAAGTTGACCATACCGTGTGTTTTTAGTTAGACACGACACATGCCTAAGGTGTAGTACATGTTTAGTGCAACCCCAATGCAGGAATTGACAGAAAAAAGGTAGCAAAGGTAGCATTTTCCTTCTTTTCCTCATTGCCTCTCACTCACGATTCATAAACACTTGCACACCCACAGCATGCGATAACAAAGTTGTCTCTCACATTTTTTGCTCCATGCCACAAAAACCGCCACGACAGAATCACGTATGGGTGTATTTCAAACACACGATTTATACCGGGGTAACGGGGTGGAAAGTAGCTCAAAGATCAGGTGGTTTTCTGTCATGAAGCAATCACCGGGGGCAACAGAAAGTTTCAATGAGGGCGGGAGGGTGAATTTTACCTCTATTGCTCTACAATTCCACCTTTGCATTGGGAAGCTTTTAGGAGCTAGAAGGCTTCCATGTACGGTCTCTGTCTGAACAGCATGACATACCACATCATCCAAGTGGGGAATTTTTTTGGAAGTTTCTCCTTCACGTGTCTCTTTCATTTGGTCGTAGATTTGGAAACACTGACCCTGTGGTGTTCTTTTTCTGCCCCCCTGCAACTGCAACTGGGTTCTTGTATATTCTGTATTCTTTGACAGGCTTTGCCTGTATTCGCAGTCCCCCTCCTCCCCCCCTTATTTTACGAGTGCTCCACCATTTCACTAACCGGCCTGTCTTGACACTCTTCTTCTTCACCTCCTCAAATAACCTCCCGATGCTGGAAATTACAGAGGAGCCAAGCCAAAAACTATTTATTCTTTCTTCCAAAAAAATACATGAGCGTCTTCCCCCATTCTGTTTTCTCTCTCTCTCTTCTCTCGTCATGTACTGTTTCTTGACTGTCTCACGATCTGTTGCTCAGAATGTCTTTAACGCTAGCCAAGGAGTCAGGGATATCGGCTTTTTGTCGTGGACTCCCTTAACTATATTCCCGCCACAGGTGAGTTGTATGAAGGAGGGATAAATAGCTTGACTTGCCCGTCCCATAGCTTATCATCTATCTGTTCTTCTACGTGTCCTCTTGAACCCCTTGTGACTTTGTTATTCTTCTCACAGTGTTACAATCAGACATAAGAGGCCGAGCCACAGTTGCATGGTTGTCTGTTTTTGTTTCATTTTTGATGATGCAGCGACGGCTGCTGTCCAATAGTCTCCCGCAGGGGATTTTTTTTTTTTTTAAGTAACTACTGTTGATCTTGTATGTTGCATGGGGTTGAAGATACTAAGTCCAGTCTGTTGCATGAGGTTTCGTTTGAAAGGCTTGTGACATATTTGTGTCCTCGTGTGTCATAGCATGCCTCCCCTGCAGACTGTGTGAAAACAAGTGACTTCGTATGAGTTAATGGTTATTTAACTACGTCACCACAGTGTTGAATGGATGTTGAATTCATTTGTTGTTTGGTTCTTCAGTGATACTGAAACTTTCAACCTGTGTATATACAGTACATGCATTTTTAATATGTGTTGTGGACGATGACGATGGAAGTCTGTAGAGGTTTTTAGTTATCCATTAAATTTGATACTTCATCCGGGTACAGTAGTTTCTGCTGAGAGTTAGATCAGAATGATGCCACTCTGATATTTGTCGACATCACTCCAAAAGCAAAATCACAGTCTACACAACTGAAAAAGAAGATTCTCTTCAGAGTGAACCCAAAAGAAACTAGAAAGAAATTAGAGAAAGACAACCCAAACTTCCTAAACTAATCAAAAACAGGGGCGGTCGGTAGCGTAGTGGGTTAAGAGCAGTGACTATTTACAAGTGTGGTGACAATCTAAAGTGACACTTACTTAGCGAAGCGAATTCTCAGTCACAACCAGAACACGAGGAGGAGAACCAGGCTGCACTCCCAGCCGAGTCTCCTCATCTTGTGGCAGAAACTGGCTCTTAAATAGGCCACAACCCGATCAACCAGCTGGAGTTCAGCACCCATGCAAAGACACAGGACAGAAAAACACAGAAACATTAAACACAAACGTTTTCGCTGTAACACCTCCAGCCAGCAGCTGGGTATCTTAGTTTAAGATACAAACGAGGACAAACGTCTCTATAGTTCTAACTCATGACCCACAATCTCCATCAAACCCCAACTTCTTGTTTTTGTTCAGAATGATGAATCAAAATATAACCGTTAGATGTTTGTAGCATTTACTGACTAACCAGCTACCGGCTGTAGCTTCATGTTTGATGGACGTATATGAGAGTGGTTCTTCATTTAACTCCCTGCAAGAACTGCAAATAATTCCCAGAAGAAAGCCTGATTGATTTACACTTGCGCGATATGAGAAATTAATGAACGGCATTTATCTTTTTATTATAAAATCACATTTTATTTATACAGGGTTAGGGGTGTCATGATTCACGATTCAATTTGACGTCTCTCTTTACTGGTTTCATGCCCTGACATTTTAAAATATTGTTTACCTGGTATCTAACGTGGCACACTTTGGCTACATGTTATATTAAACTAAATTCACTACAGAGTCACTACATAGACGACAGAAGGGTCCTTTACTTTTAAAGGTCCAGTGTGTAATTTTTAGTATTTGTTGACAGAAATGGAATACAATATTCATTAGTATGTTTTCATTAGTGTATAATCACCTGAAAATAAGAATAGTTCGAGCCCTTCATATCTACGATGAGAGCGGGTCCTCTTCCACGAAGTCTGATCTAGATATAACCTGTGAAGTGAGGTGTGAGTTTTTCTTACTTGGTTTCAATCTGCAAATTCACAGCTCGGTGCCACTAAACCCTACACACTGGACCTTTTAAAAGGGGGGCTTGTGTGCCACAGTCATAGAAAGGTGCATGCTATGAGGCATGCTCATTTTGATTGATTTTCAAAATAAAATCAAAATTGTGACACCCCTATTCAGGGCAGGTTGGTCGAGCACTGTGTGTGCTAGCAGTGTGATATTTCACTGTAATATTTCAGGACATAAATTTTTGTCTCTTTTCTTATTTTTGCAGCCTGTTAACGCATGCTCTTACCTCTTGCAGGAGGTCAGGGGCCAATCGGAGGAGAACGTAAAGGAGGTGAGCAGCTGCCCTTCCCACGAGGCCCCCATTCGGGTGCAGAACAGGGCAGGGCAGGGCGGCGGCCCGGGGCTTTATAAGGTAGTGAAGACCGGCCCCTCTGGTCACAACATCAGAAGCTGCCCAAACCTTAGGGGTATCCCCATTGGAATGTTAGTACTTGGCAACAAGGTCAAGGCCATAGGCGAGGTACGCACTCACCCCAAATGATGCAATGTGTTTTTTGTGGCAGGATTTGAATAAATCAGTCTGTTTCAGATCACCTCATGTAACGTAGCTGATGTTAGTAGATTTTGGCCTGAATTCTCAGAAAGTAGAGTTCCCTCTTTCTCCTGATTTTTTTTTTTTTTTGAGTGTGACGGATCTAATCTCTCTTTCTCTAACGGGAATGCGTCGGGGTGTTTCTGGGCGTGTGGGTGTGTGTTCTGTATCTTTCCACTCGTTGAGGCTCCTGCGGCTGCAAACATTCCCGCGTGCTTTTCTGACTTCACTCATTTCAGTTTCAGGGTGTCACATTCAGCCGACCTCGAGACTTCTCAGTGGAAGTCTGATCACACAATGCTGGAAGCCTTTTCTGTGCCTTGACTCTTATCTTTCTTGCACTTTTAACAAACCCTGTCAATAACTTGGTACTTTACACTTTGTCTGAATTGTCTCTGGCCTGGTGATGAGTGGAGCCTGTCAATGGCTGCTGTGGTGTGTCATGCTGTTCAATAGTTTCCTCTCTGAGCCTGTACTGGAATGCCTTGTCTGGATCTGAGAGGTGCAGCCTGCACATACTAATACTTCCGTCTATGTCTGTTTGTTTTTTCTAAAATGATAATATTTCAGGGAAACTTCATGCATTTACCTTTCAATAAGCTCCCCCCTTTCTTATAGTAAGTTTGTTTTTTGTATTTTAGCTACAGCTGTCAGTTTTTGTCCTGCAGTGTCTGCTGAAACACAAAATCAAATTCATGTGATCTACTCCTGTGGATTTTTGTACGTGTCAATCAGATGAATTGAATGTTTGCATGTTAGTGATCCACCGTAGCCGAGTTTGTGTCTGTGCAGTAATAACGTGGATGGACTGAGGTCGATGGCTATGACTGTTTTTTCTGATGATGGATGAGAGAGTGTGTGTGTGTTTGTGAGAGTGAGAGAGACAAGTGTTCAGTGTGTGAGAGGACGGATAAAGAGTGTCGTTTGTGTATCAGGTGGTCAACTCAGAGGGGACCTGGGTACAGCTGGATAAGAACAGTGTAGTGGAGTTTTGCGAGAGCGATGAAGGAGAAGCGTGGTCGCTGGCCAGAGACCGCGGCGGGAATCAGTACCTCCGCCACGATGACGGTAAGCCACGCTCGGCGTTTCGAGGAACATTTGCGAGATGTGATGAACTTGTAGGATAAACGTCGTTTTGATCTGCTCTCGTAGAACAAGTGCTGCTCGAGCACGGGGCTCAGACCCCGCCGCCCAGCCCTTTCTCCGTGCAGGCGTTCAACAGAGCCACGACTTCAAACGGAGCTCAGGGCTTCGACTACGGCATCTCCAACAACAAAGGTGAGGTCGTCTCGGTGCAGAGGGAGCTAAAATAACACATCAGTAACACATCCTTAATCTGCATACCACTTTGCTTTAAACATCCACTCTGCTGTCCATTCACATTTTTAAGTTTTTGAGTCCTCAGGCTTCAAAGTTAACAGATGTATGCCTCACCTCTGACTTCCTTCCACACTTGTCTCGACTATTCCCTGCTCTGCCTTACCTCTCCACATGCTTTGGACTGTTGTCGACACATCTCAGGTGTAAAAACGTAGACGTTTCACCTTCTTTTATTTAGAACGAGGGTGTTACAAATCACTTTGACCCCCCCCACACACAATTTATAGCAGCTCACCCACGAGGTATATGCGATCCAGTATGGGTCAGTCAATCTCACAGATCTATCATCTCTTTTTATTTATGCATGCTTTTTTATTTTATTTTATCGTGTCTACTGTTGTTATTTCATGCCTAACATCTCAGCAATGTCAGGCCTGTGTCTGTGTGCATGGGCCAGTCAATGTGCTTTCATTCATTCGGACTCCCATGGGTGTGTGTAGGCGATAACTGGCCCTGAACACGTGTCTGTGTTTTCACCCCCTTTTTTGTGAAAACTTTTGATCACTTACATAATCATCGTTTTTTTTTTTTATTGAATACCGACAAACATCGCCTGAATGAATTCATCGATTCTCGCTCCACCATCAAAGATTGGCTGGCCCTGAATATGTTTGTGTATCTTTCTGCCTGAATATCACGCTGACGCTGTGTCAATTGTCTTTCAAACGGCTTACTTCTTCCTTTCTGCTTTGAAAAAAAAAATTAAAAAAGGAGGCTGACCTGTTGAGACACTCAACAATGCTAATCAGAGAACCGTGATATAAAGTTATCGGTCTTGATGTCACGGTGCTGCCGTACAAAACCCAGATGCAGATTTGCACTTTATATGTTTGGGCTTTGACCAGAAAAGCACCGTATGAATTCAAGTCTTTGTTTGGCAGATCACAGATCTGATTGCCTCTAAACCTTCCTGTTATTTACTGCGCTGAATGCTAATCTGTGCAGTCTGCAGGGAGATGGAGATGCACCTGAATCTGAAGCTCATAAGCCTTCTGTGTGACCGCAGAGGTTTCTGACAAGAAGACAGACGAGTCATTTAATTGTCACTCTGGCTGGCATAAACACGGACAGCACCCCTGCACAGACTGCTTGTTGAACTTGCGCGTTCGTCTGAAGTGCTTCTTGGTACCAGACGATCAAGCTACCCCAGAATTCAGCTGTAAGCACACATGTGCTGAACAGGAACCCCTCTAAACACCAAACTCAGGATGCTGCAGGCTTCTGCACCTCTGAACTGTCTAACGGGAGCTTTGAATCACCAAACGCCCCGTGTGATGCATCCATCGTGCTGTGAGGCAGCATTATAAATGAATCGCCTTCACATTGGTCAGCTTGACACGCCAGTCTGTGCCAAAGCTCTTTGAGCAAGTCGCTCGCTGACAGGTGACTCTTCGATGTTCAGTCATTTCCTCATGGCTCCACCGAGGCAGCCTCGCATCGATGAACCGTCTGTACGTCGCAGATCTTTGTCAATATCTCCCGTGTTTGCGCTCAGAAACGACACAGTGACTGGGTTTTGTATCCGGTTGACAACTAATCAGTGGCGTCGAGACGGTGGGAGACTTTTGAACGACAACTGATACAGTGTCAGCTCAGTAAAACAGTACACGGAGAAAGATTCAGTTTCTCCCAGTGCATGACTTCTGATGAGGATTCTTACCGTAAAAATGAAGCCCCCTCTCTGCCCCTCCCTCTAAATGTCCCCAGATAGATTTGTGAAATGGGAGGAGCCCCCACGTATTTTTATAACCCTCAATCAGTCAATATAGGGACAAAACAGAAGAATACAGCTAAATTCTGAAGTCCAACTGAAGTCTGTGACTGGTTCTGTCTTCTCCTTTGACAGAAAATAAACTCTTATGTTCTTAAAGTCAGTGAAAGGAACTTGACTTTCAGTTTTGGCGCCTAAATCAGATGCTGCTCAGATGGACCTTGTCCAACGCTGACATGCCACATGAGCCTTTCTTCTTCCTCTTTAATAATAAAAATAATGAACTGCATTAAAACTTGTTTGACTGTAAAAAGAGGCGACGAAATGTGATTTCAGTTGGACTTTAAGGCCATCACTTTAGTCTTCTTTTAACAGTTTAATGTTCCTTTCACTCTCCGTTAACAGACGATGTTTCTTGAACCTTTTTGACTTCAATCAAATGATTCACGACCCAGTCGCTCACCTTTTTAGGATTCCCCGACAACCCATCTTCTTCTTTTTTCTAGCGTTGAAAGTGTCGAGCGTAGAACTTTTCAAACCCGTGACCCTGAAGACTCGATATATATAAATATCTCCTCCCGTTTCGCTTATCTGTTGCGTTGTGGAAGAAGACTGAATGACTGATTTAGACAAATAAACTCTGAATGATCCTCACCCCCTCTTTGGAAAACCTCAAACCGTAGCATAAGCTGTAGTTTTTCCCCATCCTCTGTCTCCATGTTTGCAGGTGACCGGTTGAGTGCCATACTGAATTCCATTCAGTCTGGGCCCTTCCTCTCAGCAGCTCCCTCCTCCTCCGTATTTGAGCAAGCCGCCCAACCTCCCTCCTCCTCCTCCTCCTCCCTTGTCCACAGCCCATTTGTGTTTGGACAATCCCCCTCCCAACTGTCTCAGCCACAACCACAGCTTCTGAGTAAGTCTGTCCTGCTTTCTGACAGCGCTTGCTTGCACAGGTGTTGATCCTTTTTTTGTTTTGTTCTTGTATTCGTTAAATTCGTTGATTTTTATTTTATCTGGGGAGGGCAGGAGTGATGTGCGCACACATAACAGTTGTGCGGTTATGTTCTACAGTGCTGAAATATCCTAAACAAGCCCACGTGTCTATTATTCAATGTTGAAATCTTGTTTTTTGACAAGCCTTTAAATAAAATCTACACTGGCAAGATTTCAAACATGGATATTAGACATCTTGTTAAAAGGTATATTTATGGCATGTGCTAAGTAATAAGCTGAGTTGCTTATTTTTCTGCTTGCTCTCTTGTTAAGTCAGCTTTTTTTTTTTCCTTCATCGCCTTCTTTGCTGCTTTAACTCCAGATCTGCATTTTTCATCCTTTTATTAACAACCTTCATTCTCTGCCTCAACCAGCCCAGCAAATGTACAAACACCAGTCACTGTTAACAGTCTAAATAACCTTAAAAACAAGACATATAACACCTACTGACAGTTTGCACTTCCACTGGAGAAACACAAAATACCACAAGGGAATATGTTAGGAGAGGATCCCAAATATCTGTGTATCTGTTTGTACCTTCAGTCTACGTACGTAGCTCTCTCTCTCTCCCCGTCTGTCTTTCTTTCTCTCCACTCGTGATCTTCTCTTTCTTTTTTACCTGGTTGTCTATTTCTTGCAGATCCGGGAGGTGTCTTTAGAAAATGCATAAATTAATAATTTGTGCTCTCAATTTAGCATCCAGCTCACTTATCACCTTCATATCATCAGTCTTACTGTGCATAGACCGTTTGGATCACTGGGATTGAATACAGTAGAGATATGTGGCTGTTTAAAAACGATGCTGTGAAGGCTCAGTGTATAGAAACTCTTTCCTCTCTGTAGAACAACATGATTCTTGTATTCAGTGATTATACACTCATAAAAGCATACGTATGCATATTATATTTAATTCACATTCGCCATATCCTGTCGATAGATGCTCCCAGAAATATGAGTGCAAAGATAAAGACGGGCGCAACCCAAGAATCTCCTACCCGAGCGTAAAGCTCACAGTGGTGAGTCAGCGTTTTAGGGTTAGTGGCGATGAATCTGAGGGAAGCACGGTGAGCTGTGTCGATCATTTGCAACGCCTGTGCAAAAGATCCCTGTAATCCAATATAGGTGAAATAAACTCTGAACGCGTGGCTGAAAAGTCAGAGATTCGTCGATCAGAATCAGATATTTGAAGGAATATTCTGCGGCCGACCCTCCAGAGGAGTCTGAACCGTCAGAAATAGTTTTTTGTCGTCGTCTTCCACCTTCCAGCTGATTGAATGCAGCACCCCAAAGGTGTTTCCTTCCCTCTGCAACAGGGGAGGAGGCTATAGGAGGATATACATGATACTAAACCTGAAAGCACAAATTACCAAATGTTGCGTGCAGCACCTCCACGGCTCTGTAATCTCTCGTTCCCTCTTATACATGTCTCTCTCTCTTCATGTCTCTACTTCTCTGTTGATCTTCCTGTCTCTTTAAGGTTTTTGCCTCTTTCTATATTTCAAGCTCTTGACTTGATGCCATTGCCTCTTTGTGCTTCCTTCCTTCCTTCCTTCTTTCCTTCCTCCCTCTCTGTGGTGGCTCCCTTGCATTCCATGCCTCGTTCCTTTACCTGCTCCACTGTTTTTCCTCGCTGTAGATGGTTCGTCACGCAGCCTTGCTTCTCGCGAGCGTGCGCACAAAAGCAGTGTGTCCGTGGCTGGGCATGGTACTGCTGTCTCGTCTGTCGTTCTAAGGCAAAAGGGTGGGTAAACCACAGCATGCATGCCTCCCTCAGACTGAACAGAGGGTGGGTAGGAATTCAATAAAGAACTGTTGAACGGGTTTTGTTTGTTAGATGGTAAAAACATTTTGTTAGTTCTAACATTACAAACTGTAGCCCTGAAGTAGAACATAACGTATTAACGTGAGAACTTATTAAGTTCAGTTTAAAAATAGGTGGACCTTAAATGCTTTTACTAGACTAATGGTGGAAGATTTCCACTCCTGAGTTATCACTAAGGCTAGATATATTAGTAGGAGAGGCCCCAGGACTGGGCTGGAATCATCTTTCATCAGTTCTTCCATGGTCCACAAGCTTTCTTCATCCATCTCAGAGTTTGTCTGCTACAGTATCAGACAGAAAAGAGGCTGTGGGAGAAACACCCAGCTAGTAAAGTAAAAGTTTAAAAGAGAATCACTCACTGTTTAACATCTTTCACCTTTGGAGCTTTCTTTCTGCCCTTGATTTCATTTTATCTTCACTCTCCACTCAGTTGCCTTGAGTTAAATGTTTATACTCCACTGATTTGGTCCTTTTAGTGCAATTGTGCTTGATTATGTTTATTAACGTTTAGGTGAGCGAGGGAACCTGATGCCGGGCGCTCGGCCCATGTCTCCAGCCTCCAAACACCGCCAAGAGAACCGCTCACCCAAGCAGGAGAGTCGGGGAAGCCGCTCGTCCGAGCAGAGCAGGGTCAAGACAGGGGAGGGTGGACTCTCGGCGAGCGAGGCCCTCATCCTGCGGTCGGACACGGGCAAACTGAGGTCCGACTCTCACAGCCGCTCCCACTCGCCCAATCACAACACTCTGCAGGCGCTAAAGGCAGACGGGAGAACCCCGGGACTCAGGGCCGAGTCCCCGAACCCCGGCTCTCGCTCCTCCTCTCCCAAACAAAAAGTGTCCTCTTCAGGCAGGTCTAGTCCCTCCAGCGCTTCCTCCCAGCACTCCTCTTCGACTCACCACGACAAGAACCTTCCACCTAAAGTTAGCCCTTCTTCCAAAGCCCGACTGGACCCTCCCAGAGAGAGGTCCAAATCGGATTCATACACTCTGGATCCAGACACACTAAGAAAAAAGAAAGTCCCACTTACAGAGCCGCTTAGAGGCAGGTCTACCTCTCCCAAACCTAAACTGTCTCCTAAAGATCCAAACAAAGGAGTCATCAGTAACACTGAGAACCGTGTTCCCTCTCCTCACGTGACCCAAGAGAACCTCCACAGCGAAGTGGTCGAGGTGTGCACCTCGAGTGCTCTCCTCTCCAACGAGGACGGCAACGACGAGAACGTGGAGGTCCGTAACGCTGAGGAGGGATCGTGCAAGGTGCACTTTAGCATCGGCAAAGCTCCCGTCAAAGAGGAGCTCGAGAGCCGCTCTTCACCCAAAGTCAGCCGCAAAACCTCCAGTCGACACACCCGCCCTAAAAAAGACAAATCTGGCCCGTTGTTTAAAGGTGAGAGCACGTCGAGGGTCACAGAACCTGCCAAACAAGCCATGTCACCCTCTGTGGCCGAATGTGCGCGAGCAGTTTTCGCGGCATTCCTGTGGCATGAAGGTATCGTCCACGACGCCATGGCCTGCTCCTCCTTCCTCAAGTTTAACCCCGACTTAACCAAAGAGCACGCCCCCATCCGAAGCTCCCTGGGAGGACAGGGCGCTGAGGAGAAGGAGAGCAAGTTAAAGAACCGCCACTCCTTAGAGATTTCTTCCGCTCTTAACATGTTTAACATCGCTCCACACGGGCCGGACATCTCCAAGATGGGAAGCATCAACAAAAACAAGGTGCTGTCCATGCTGAAAGAGCCTCCGCTGCCGGAGAAGTGCGAGGACGGCAAAGGAGACGCCGTTTCCTACGAGACGACCTCTCATCCCTCCATGAGGGCGAAGTCGATCTTACCTTTGACGTTGCAGCATCTGGTGGCGTTCTGGGAGGACATCTCTATGGCCACCATCAAGGCAGCCACTCAGAACATGATCTTCCCCAGCCCGGGGTCCAGCGCCATCCTGAAAAAGAAGGAACACGAGAAAGACAGTAAAAAGGCAAAGAAGGAGAAGAAGAAAAGGGAGAAGGCGGAGGTGCGTCCAAGAGGAAATCTGTTTGGAGAGATGGCACAGCTCGCCATGGGTGGACCGGAGAAAGACACCATCTGTGAGCTGTGCGGGGAATCTCACCCTTACCCCGTCACCTACCACATGAGACAGGCTCACCCAGGTAAGAGAACAGGAGGTTGATTCAAATATAACTTTACAAAATGTACTCTGTGCCTTGAACGTCGCTTCTTGTTGTTTCCGTGGCAGGCTGTGGCCGCTACGCTGGAGGTCAGGGTTACAACAGCATTGGCCACTTCTGTGGCGGTTGGGCAGGAAACTGTGGAGATGGAGGTATCGGCGGCAGCACCTGGTACCTGGTGTGTGATCGATGTCGGGAAAAATACCTGAGAGAGAAACAGACTGCCGCCAGAGAAAAGGTATCCTCCAGTGCTTGAATGTGTCCCTGAACGCATCATCATCATACTCGTTTACATTTCAATCAAAACCAATCTGCACGTTTTTCTCCAGGTGAAGCAATCCAGGAAGAAACCTCTGCAGGTGAAGACTCCGAGGGCGTTGCCCACTATGGAGGCTCACCAGGTGATCCGGGCGAACGCTTTGTTCCTGCTGTCCTTGAGCAGCGCTGCCGAGCCCAGCATGCTGTGCCACCACCCGCCCCGACCGCTGCACTCCCAGCTGCTGCCCAGCCTCAAGGAGGGCGTGTCGGACGAACTCCCCAATAAAATGGGCTGCCTCTACCTACAGACGCTAGCTAGGTATCTGACAGCTCAGGTTGTCTTTGACAGATAATGGAGCTCCGACAGTAATGTTCTCGTGTAATGATTCGAGTCTCTCGTCTCTCAGGCAACACACTGAAAACTTCGGGGCCTACCAAGACGATAACCTCTTCCAGGACGAGATGAGGTATCTGCGCTCAACGTCGGTTCCTGCGCCGTACATTTCAGTCACTCCGGACGCATGCCCCAATGTGTTCGAGGAACCAGAGAGCAACATGAAATCAATGCCTCCCAGGTAGAACGTCTCAGCCCTTTAATGACTTCCATGGAAGATCAAGTTGCTGTTATCGTTTGAGATGTTGAAATCAGCTCCCACTCTCTCCCTTCATAGTTTGACTCACTGGCTCTCTGGTTAGAACTAATTTAGGTGGTTTTGTCAAGCAAAAACTGAACTTTGGTACGAAGTTGGCCCTTTCTAAGTGGTCGACTGCATCTCTGTTACAGCTCGTTGTTTTGTCAGCAAACATATTTCTACACGTCTTCATGGTTGATGTCCATGTGTGCTCTCTTTCAGTCTTGAGACCAGTCCAATCACAGACAGCGACACAGCGAAGCGCACAGTGTTTCAGAGGTCTTACTCTGTCGTAGCATCTGAGTATGACAAGCAACACTCGCCTTCTCCAGCCCGGGTCAAAGCCGTGCCCAGACGGAGGGTCCATAGCGGCGACGCAGGTAATTATCTGAGAAGTGATTAGTGGTTACTGAACGATAAGCGATGCATCATCTGTAACATCAACCTCCTTTTCCTCCCCCATGCACAGAGGTGGGCTCATCCCTGTTACGGCACCCGTCTCCCGAGCTGTCAAGGCTGATCTCGGCCCACGGCTCCCTCAGTAAGGGGGAGAGGAACTTCCAGTGGCCCGTCTTAGCTTTTGTTATCCAGCATCACGACCTGGAGGGCCTGGAGGTGGCAATGAGGCACGCGCTGAGGAAGTCTGCCTGCAGGGTGTTCGCCATGGAGGTACGGATGTTTAGGCTGCGACATCTCTCTGCAGTTTATACAGCAGTGACTCACGAGTGTATGCTGGATATTGTTAGTTAATCAGTTAGATTTGCATACTTAATTGGCTAATAGACTTGTACTCCAAGACTAATTAGTGTGATTTTCTTGTGATGTCAGGCTTTCAACTGGCTGCTGTGCAATGTGATCCAGACCACCTCTCTGCACGACATCCTTTGGCACTTTGTAGCATCTCTCACGCCATCACCGTTTGAACCCGAGGACGAGGAAGATGAGGAGAACAAGGGGAACAAAGAAATTGTGGAACAGGTAATGATAAACGTCAAAAAGCAGACGCTGTTACTTTGGTTTTGTTTGTTGCATCTTCTGATCCTGAACGTCTCCGCCCGGCGCCCCGCAGGAAAGAGACCTCGGCGTTTGTGAACACCCTCTGTCGGACATCGTTATTGCCGGAGAGGCGGCTCATCCGCTCCCCCACACCTTCCACCGCCTCCTTCAGACCATCTCTGACCTCATGATGTCGCTTCCCAGTGGCAGCTCACTTCAGCAGATGGCACTCAGGTACAGCGTATCACTACCGTCGTTTTTCTTCACTTCATGATCAATTTATCGGAAATTAACTCAGCAACTTCTTCTTCTAGGTGCTGGAGTCTCAAGTTCAAGCAGTCCGACCACCAGTTCCTGCACCAAAGCAACGTTTTCCATCACATCAACAACATCTTGTCCAAGTCCGACGATGGGGACAGTGAGGAGAGCTTCAACATCAGTGTGCAGTCAGGCTACGAAGCGATGAGCCAGGCGAGAAAACAACAACTTCCTCACATCTTCTGTTGTTCTTTTGTTATGCATCTGTGTAACATATCTGTGTTTGACAACAGGATCTCTGCTTGGTGACCTGTCTGAAGGACCTGACCAGCGTGGTGGACATCAAGACGTCCAGTCGTCCCGCCATGATCGGCAGCCTGACCGACGGCTCCACGGAGACCTTCTGGGAATCCGGAGACGAGGACAAGAACAAGACAAAGAGCATCACCATCAGCTGCGTGAAGGGCATCAACGCCTCCAATGTGTCCGTTCATGTAGACAACTCCAGAGACATCGGGGTAAGAGGGGACAACAAACCAGGGATAAAACGCTGCGTGGTGTCGTTAAAAAAAAGAAATCAGGTCATGATGGAAATGATGATGAAGTATTTATAAGTCTGTCCTCTGTCGTATGCACAGAACAAAGTGACATCAGTGACATTCCTGTGTGGAAAAGCAATAGAAGACCTCTGCAGGATCAAACAGGTACAGTTTGTGGTTGGTGCACCTTGGTTGATCATTACATCACAGATTTACACTGTGAAACATCACCGTGCTGCTTTTATATCCAAGGTTGACCTCGACTCCCGTCACATGGGCTGGGTGACGAGCGAGCTTCCCGGAGGGGATCATCACGTGATCAAGGTGGAGCTGAAAGGTCCGGAGAACACCCTGAGGGTGCGTCAGGTGAAGGTCCTCGGTTGGAAAGAGGGCGAGAGCATCAAGATCCTCGGACAGATCTCTGCCAGCATGGCCCAACAGAAGAACTGCGAGGCGGAGACGCTCCGAGTGTTTCGCCTCATCACCTCACAGGTCTGTCTGGGGGGATTGTAAACACTATCACAGCCACAAACTTCACTCTATAGACATAATTCTAACATCAAAATGTTTGAAAATCTGTGTTAGTTGCTCACGTAAACCTGCTGAAGCTGTTGGACTCACAGTTTTGGCTCTGTTACCTCAGAAGTTTCAGGATCACTCACCAACTGCTGCGTTTACTCCCATATTAACTGTGAGCAGAAATTTCTGGAGTACAGCAAACGGACCTCGATCTAGCGGTCACATTTTTAACAAATTAAATATGTACACGTTCAGCAAGACCTCAGGATGCTTATAATCGGGTCTGTGCATTGATGCGAGCTCCGGTTTGCCGACAGCTGTCTGTTGTTTGAGGGTTACTTTCGAGGCTGCAGTTTAAGTTGACTGTTAGTTTTAGAGCAGTCCACCAATCAGAGCAGAGCAGCTGGTTGCCGGGCAGAAATTCACTATTGGAAACAATGTAAAATAAATAATAATTAATGTGAAAATTACTTTTTCATTCAGGTGTTTGGGAAACTTATCTGTGGAGACGCGGAGCCGACTCCAGAGCAGGAGGAGAAAAACCTGCTTTCGTCACCCGAGGGAGAAGACAAGGTGTGCGCTGTCACATTGTGACAAACGTTCAGTTAATCGACTCGAATATTAAGCCAGCTTTAATCAAATGTTTTATTTCTTTATGAACAGGTGCCATCTGACGCAGACCTTAAAGAGCACATGGTGGGAATCATCTTCAGCAGGAGCAAACTGACCAACCTGCAGAAACAGGTGAGCAGTCAGTTCCTCTGAGCGTTCGTCAGGACGAGTCATCGCGACCTCAGCCCTCTTAATCTAAAGCGTTCATTCACTTCCAGGTGTGCGCGCACATCGTCCAGGCGATCCGCATGGAGGCCACGCGCGTGAGGGAGGAGTGGGAGCACGCCATCTCCAGCAAAGAGAACGCCAACTCGCAGCCCAGCGACGACGACGCCTCCTCAGACGCCTACTGCTTCGAGCTCCTGTCCATGGTCCTGGCTCTGAGTGGCTCCAACGTCGGCCGCCAGTACCTGGCCCAGCAGCTGACGCTCATGCAAGACCTGTTCTCTCTGCTGCACACGGCTTCCCCTCGAGTACAGAGACAGGTAAATGCACAGTTAGTTACTTAGTTTTTGATTCTCCGCCTTCCTCCCGCAGTCTAAAGACACGCAGGTTTATTGGTGACTCTAAATTGCCCTCGGTGTGAATGTGGATGGTTGTACCCGTGATAAGCCGGTCCAAAGCCTGGATTGTTTACATCTGTGTTTGATAGCCGGTAGTGTTCTTCTTCTGGTCTGCATTTCCTGGCCCTGTTGTTACATCTTGCTACATTACCGCCACCTACTGTCAGTCGGTGGAATAGCATGAAACTGGCAGCTTGTCAGGCACACTTTAAAAAAACATCCTGACATTAGTATTACTAGTGGTCAAAGACATCACAGGGTGCATTTCAACCAAATACTGTCCTTCACTGTTGGTCAAAATGCAGCTATGAATGAGACACTGAACATTTTTTAATCTAATGTTATGAAATAAACTTTATCCTGGTTTTAAAAGTCACACTGTTGTCCTCTTAGCATGCAGATTCTCTTAGATGTTGACGTGCGGAGACATTGCACTGCCGGGCTCTTCATCCGTCAGTTTGCATAGATTGTTAAGCTGTTGGATGCCAATGTGTTTGGTCTTTTACAGCGGGGACACATGCAGTCTAGTATACACTAGATTAGATTAAACCTGACATAGATCAGTAGATTTGTGTTCACTGTACTAACGATGCTGATCTCGTCTCAGGTAACGTCGTTGCTGAGGCGCGTGCTTCCGGAGGTCACGCCGGTGCGCCTCGCCAGCATCATCGGCGTGAAGGCGCTGCCGCCGGCGGACATCAGCGACATCATCCACTCCACGGAAAAGGGCGACTGGAACAAGCTCTGCATCCTCGACATGTTCCTGGGCTGCATTGCCAAAGCCCTCACTGTGCAGCTGAAAGCCAAAGGCACCACCATCTCCGGCACCGCCGGCATGACCGCCGGAAAAGGGGTCACCACCGTCACCCTGCCCATGATCTTCAACTCCAGGTGAGTGTGTGCGCACGTCTGGATAATCAGAGCGGCGTTTGAGGTGCAGTTTAAGGTAATCGGCATTTATCTTTCTGTCGTGCTCAGCTACATCCGCAGAGGGGAGAGCCACTGGTGGATGAAAGGCTCAACTCCTCCTCAGATCGCAGAGATCATCATAAAGCTGGTTAAAGACATGGCAGCTGTAAGTTCTTTTCTTTTAACTCCCAGCGCGCCTAAACTTTGGTTTTAGTGTGAAAAGTGTCTTTAACGTGGTCGCTTGCTGTTTTTTTTTTTAGGGACACCTTTCAGACGCTTGGTCTAGAGTCACCAAAAATGCAATCGCTGAGACGATCATAGCGTTGACCAAAATGGAGGAGGAGCACCGCTCTCCTGTGCGCTGTATCGCCACCACAAGGGTACGGACTCGAATGTTATCGAGCGCCCGGCGTGTATCCATGTTTCCGAATGCCTTGTATTAACCGATCATGGATTATTTATCTTTTTCTGTCTCATAGCTGTGGCTGGCATTAGCGTCACTGTGCGTGCTGGACCAGGACCACGTCGACAGGCTGTCCTCCGGCCGCTGGATGGGCAAAGACGGACAGCAGAAGCAGATGGTGAGTGACGGTGACGGTAAAAGTCGAATGGCAGGAGAATAACAAACTGATTGGCTCTTCTCCGTCTGTGCACAGCCCATGTGTGACAACCACGACGACGGCGAGACAGCGGCCATCATCCTGTGCAACATGTGTGGAAACCTCTGCACCGACTGCGACCGCTTCCTCCACCTGCACCGACGCACGCGCTCTCACCAGAGACAGGTTGGCTTCCGTCCACACACCTCTCGTTTCGATAGCCCGGTGCTTCTTCCGGTAGTAGCGCTTCACTGCTGATTATCTTCACGGCTGCTTTCAGGTGTTCAAGGAGGAAGAGGAGGCCATAAAGGTAGATCTCCACGAAGGCTGCGGGAGGACGAAGCTCTTCTGGCTCATGGCGCTGGCAGACTCTAAAACAATGAAGGCAATGGTGGAGTTCAGAGAGCACACAGGTAACGCAGCGACAGAACACACCGCTGTGCTTGCATGGCTTCTCTTGCTGCATGTAGTTCTACTCTGACACGTCTGTTGTTGTTCCTGCAGGTAAACCAGCATCCAGCAGCTCGGACGCCTGCAGGTTCTGCGGTACGAGGAATGGAACTGAGCTGTCTGCAGTGGGCAGCGTCTGCTCAGACCCAGACTGTCAGGTACGAGACAACAAGAAGATTTAACCACCTCATTAATCTAACTAATTATGCTATATACTGTCTGGTCTTGGTCTCATCTTGGTCTCAACCCCTCAAAGTCGTAGTCTTGTCTCAGTCTTGATTCAAAACACGCATGACGTGGTCACAATAAGCACACTCTGGTGTCTTAACTGGGCTCCCCGCCTACGAAAGGTCCTCCCTGCAGCGATCTGTGGTCCACGGACGTTTTCTTTGCTGTGTGCCGTTCGCTCTCTCTCCATGTGTTCCCAGCTAGTTCTCTCTCTGCGATGCTATATTCTCCATACTCCCTCTGTAGCCTAGTTAGCACCGTTATCTTCATCTTATTGGGATGAGAGCTTACGTTCCCCATGATAACAGATCGTGGTTTGTACATTCTCCTGCCGCCTCAGAAAGAATCGTCTGTGGTGAGCCTTGCATGTAACAGGTGAACTGTGGCCCAACATAAAGCAGTGCTGTGTAGTAAAGTGTATATTTTACACATTGTTCACCAGTTTGTCTCATGTCTCCCTCAGGAGTACGCTAAGTTGGCCTGCAGTAAAACTCATTCTTGTGGACACCCCTGTGGAGGAGTCAAGAACGAGGAGACCTGCCTTCCGTGTCTGCACGGCTGTGACAAGAGCACCGGCTGTCTGAAGCAGGACGCAGACGACATGTGTATGATCTGCTTCACCGAGGCGCTCTCTGCCGCTCCCGCAGTACAGGTAGCTCTAAACACGAGTGTTTGTCCGTCAGGTGAATGCGAGCGAGTTCCACTTCAGATTTTTTAACGTTTGACTCTTTGTCTTCTCTCAGCTGGACTGCACTCATGTGTTCCACCTTCAGTGCACTCGTCGTGTCCTTGAAAACCGCTGGCTCGGGCCCAGAATCACATTCGGGTTTATGTTGTGTCCCATTTGCAAGGTGAGACGTTGCCAGAGCTTCTCTGACTGAAGAGGCCCGAGCTCTGTGTTCTGTGGATTCCCTCGCAGACTGTGACTGCTCTGTCTTCTTTGTGAACTCAGCCTGGTTTGTTTGTTTGTTTCATTGTTTGGCTCCAGAACAAAATCAATCACTCGGTGATCAAGGACCTGCTCGACCCGATTAAGGAGCTCTACGAGGACGTGAGGAGAAAGGCTCTGATGAGGCTGGAGTACGAAGGACTGCATAAGAGCGAGGCAATAACGACGCCAGGAGCACGTTTCCACAACGACCCTGCTGGATTCGCCATGAACAGATATGCATACTATGTCTGCTACAAGTGCAAGAAGGTGCTGTATAGACAAAGTCTTTTTTTTTTTCATTTAAATATCATGTAAGGAGGTCAGATCTGATCTTTGCCTCTTATTTTCAGGCCTATTTTGGGGGAGAGGCTCGCTGCGATGCGGAGGCAGGACAGGGGGACGACTACGACCCCAGTGAGCTGATCTGTGGAGCATGCTCAGATGTCTCCAGGGCTCAGGTGGGTAAATGTGTGTGTGTGTGTGTGTGTGTGAGGATCCTGATGTTAGTATGGCTAGGTTAAAGGCTGAGCCTGAAGACTGGAAACAGCGGAAGTCTAACATCAGGTTTGATCAGCCCAGACGGGGAACTTCACCGCCTGAGTGCACCTGAGTCCACCTGTAACGGCACCTACCTGTCAATCAAAGCATTCAAAACAATCTCCACATGCGTTCACGGAAATATAATCCCGTGATCGTTGTTTACTTCTCACCAGATGTGCTCCAAGCATGGCACAGACTTCCTGGAGTATAAATGCCGGTACTGCTGCTCGGTGGCTGTTTTCTTCTGCTTTGGCACCACACACTTCTGCAACGCCTGCCACGATGACTTCCAGAGGATGACCAGCGTCCCCAAGGAGGAGCTGCCCCATTGTCCTGCAGGTAAGACTACACTCCTCTGGAAAGTGTTGGATTATAATCAGAGTGCACATGAAGTAATAAGTGACGTGTTGTCTTTGTATCGCAGGGCCTAAAGGTAAGCAGCTGGAGGGTACCGAGTGCCCTCTGCACGTGGTTCACCCACCGACGGGGGAGGAGTTCGCCCTGGGTTGCGGTGTGTGCAGAAACGCCCACACCTTTTAAAAACAACAACAAAAGACTTTTGTAACTGAAAACCAGTTTGTCTACTGTGATTTCTGGCTGCTGCTGCTGCCGCTGCTGCTGCTGCTGCTGAAGCCCAGCCGTGAAAACTCTGGCTCTTGCAAATTGTCGAGACTCCCTGGACCAAACCCGGGACCAGGTTTTCCACTCTGACACCTCAAGAGTCCTCAGGTCTGCTCTTCTAACCAACATCAGTATCCGGGGGTTCTGCTACGAACAACGAGCCGTGGCTCCCTCTGGATTCATCCGAGTAAAACCTGAATAAAGAAAAAAAAAAAAAAGAACAATAGAGTTTTAAAAAATTTAAAAAAAGAAGAAAAAATAACTTGTGACGTGTTTGCATGCGGCCGGTGTATTCCCTCGGCTTCTATAGACGTTGCACACCTCCTGATCACTGAAGTGTAACAGATTAAAGATTGAATATGAAAGAAGTTTGCTTAAAAAAGCAACTGATGATCAGCGTGGATTAAAAAAAAAAACAAAGGAAAAAAATGAATAAAGGAACAGGCCGTATTTCCAGCTTCCTAACTATAAATTTAAAATATTGTTGTATGTAAACTTTTTTTCGTAATCTTGTACAGTATTCTCCGCTGTCAAGTGCATCAAGGGTTGACGGACAAAACACAAAAAAACAAAAAAAAGAAACACGAGTCGGTGGATAAGACTGTTAAGAATATTATGTTCGGGAGGAAAATAGTGTACGATTTATCTAATCTTGTATATAATGATACTATTCAAAAAAAACAAAAAAAATAGCTGTATTCCGAAGTTGCTACTCTTCACTTCAGTTTTGTTTGATATTCTGGGTTATGTTTTGAGCCAGAACTTTTAATGAAGTGCAATACTGGGTGTGCCTCCTATTTTGCAGCTGTTTAACCTATGGAATGTATGTCAATAAAGCCACTGTACATTTTTATACAGTAGACAGTCGTAATTCCCCGCCCTGCCCACAAACACACACACACACACTCTCTCTTCTAGATGTCAGATCTCTTCTGTTGTCTGGAAAATGAGAAGGAGGAGCCTGGCACATACATGCATACATACAAGTGAATGAAGGTGGATGTAAATCCTGTTAGCAGCTCCATCATTTAAAAAAAAAAACAAGAAAAGTACCAAATCCTACAAGTAATACACACAAAAAGAAAAAACCTTGCAGTGAGACTGATTACAGCTGAATGATTCAAAGGGGGCCAGTCCTCACACCAAATAAAAATTGTGCACCTGTAATGCTTTTCCCCTAGTAGGAGGCAAATGTGGGGGGGGACGGGACCGTGGGGAAGAACAGAGTGTGGATAGAAAAAAAGCAGCTGCTGTTATATAAAAAAAAAAGCTTAATACTTGTGAATCTGCTCTGTAATATCTGTGGTGGATGGAGTTGAATGGTAAATAAACCAGGTTCTCTGTTTCGCAAAGTATACACGTGTCATTTTTTAAATGTTAACGTGTCCGTTAAGTTACCTTCATCTGCTCTGTCGTGTGTTCATGTGGAAGATTTCATGCATGCATGTGTCATCGCTGTAAATATCTCAGCTGAGAGGAGAAAAAATACCAAAGATGCATTACTCTGCTGCCAAACTGCAGTGGATTCAATGTGTTTGCTATGTTTGTGCATCCACTTATAACCGCTTCTCCTCATCCCAACATGACTTAGGCCGAGAGGTGGGATACACCCTGTACAAGTCACCGGCTCATCAACCATTCACACTCACGTATACACCTACGGGCAATTTAGAGTCACCAATTAACCTGTTAAGTGCATGTCTTCGAAGGCCAGAGTACTCAGAGAGAGAACCCACACAGACAACATGCAAACTCCACACAGAAAGACAGCACTCCACTTAAAATCAATTTAATTTAACTTCCACTAAGAACTTTACAAAACAGAAAACTATATAAAAGTAAACAGATTGTTTTTATATATAGAATGAAGAAACAGGACTACAAGTAAAGATGTAGTATATTAATAGTAAACACAGGTGTTACAATGGTACTACTTAAAGGTCCAGTGTGTAGGATTTAGTTGCATCTAGTGGACCAATCGCTGCATTGCAACCTCCTCACATCACCCTCACCTTCTTAGTGTAAAGGAGAAACAACAACACTTTAAAGCAGACCCGGGCATTAGACGGCCCGTGGGCCACATCTGGCCCGTCGGCTGTACCTATTCGGCCCGCGTGAGGTTACCCAGAAATTAGAAATAAATACAGTACGATCAGTGCTTTTATTTTGAAGGCGATTTACAATGTGCTGCACAAAAGAGACAATTGAACTGTTGCTAAATGGCATCTCATGCTAAAAAAAGTAAAGTTTACAGAGTGTAGACTTTGTAACAAGCATTTTTTCATTGTATTCTACATCAAGAGGTGTGTGTGTAAGTCAGTGCTAAAAATGAACCATGTTATTGATGATGTAACTAAAATAGTTAAACTATTATTTAACTTACTCCACATTAACATGTATGCATGTATTACCAGTAGTATGGGGTGCCGTTTGTAAAGCGACTCACGTTGAAAATAACAGCAACATTTTGTCACATTTAGCTTCAAACAATGTTTAAAAATTTTTGAGTCACTTTTTTACAAACAATTTACAACAATATTTGTCAACTTAGAGATATTTTAAATATTTAAATCCAAATGTTAAATGTTACACCTAAATCTAAATGTTAAATCTAAATGTTAAATCTAAATCTAAATGTTAAATCTAAATGTTTAGTCTAAATCAAAATGTTAAATCTAAATGTTAAATCTAAATCTAAATGTTAAATGTTAAATCTAAATGTTAAATGTTAAATCTAAATGTTAAATCTTAAATCTAAATAGCAGCTCAAAACCATATTTACTGCATTTTATAAAGCAATGAAATTAATATTTAGCAGATTGATTGAGTACCGAGTATTGGTCTGGCCCTCCACGACCTTTGCAGTATCTCATGTGGCCCCTTGGGAAAATTAATTGCCCACCCCTACTTTAAAGGGCCCTGTCTAGAGTCAGTATTAAGTTTGTCTGTTCTGGGCTACCGTAGACACATGGTGTTTCAACATGGCGGGCTCTATGAAAGAGAACCCGCTCCCACCGTAGATATAAAAAAAACAAAGGACTACAAATAAAGATGTGTGTGTTATTGTAGTATCTTAATAGTAAACCCGGGTGTTACAATGATACTACTTAATGTCAGAGTGGCTGTGGTTGTTATTTAAGCCACACAGTTATATGTCAGAGTGGGTCTCTTCAGGTAAAACCAGGTGAGATGTATCTGTTTTTCACTCCGTAGTGAGTCATCACTCCGTAGTGAGTCATCACTCGCTCACAGACGATCTCCGCCAACAGCCATTTCGCATTGGACCTCCCATGATGCACCGCGGGCTGCTGTCACAACAACATTTCGCCATTTCAGGTTCGAGGAGGCCGAAAGAAAATCAACTCCTGCGAGAGAAGAAACCGGGTCAGCTTCACTTACAACACACAGAACATCTGGTTACTTGTTCCTCTGTCGAACCGAGCCGGTTCTAGCTCTCCGATGCGTGTTCTCGGGCTGCTGCGGATGAGTTTGTCCAGCGTGAGCCCGGGCTGAAGCGTCGCCGCGGCGGACGGATTTTACTGCTAACGGCGGCTAGCGGAGCTGCTGCTAACTGAGTGTAAACAAACAAGGTGAGAGGCTTTTACCTGACCGAGCTGAGCTTTACCTGAGCGACACATCAGTAAAGTGTTTAATGTTAAAATACACGAGGATAAATCTGCACTTTAAAGGCGCGGGATACCGTTTATTATCGTGTAAGGCGACATGTAACGCCTGCTAAGCTGCGTGAGGTAACTTAGTGAGTCAGCCCAGGTGTGCAGTCAGCTGATGTAACATAAAACATTATATATAGACACATAACGTCAATATATAGACATATAACTTCAATATATAGACATATAACTTCAGTATATAGACATATAACATCAGTATATAGACATATAACATCAGTATATAGACATATAACGTCAACATATAGACATATAACTTCAATATATAGACACATAACTTCAACATATAGACATATAACATCAACATATACACATATAACTTCAATATATAGACACATAAAATCCACATATAGGCATATAACATCAGTATATAGACATAACATCAATATATACACATATAACATCAACATATACACATATAACTTCAATATATAGACATAACATCAACATATACACATATAACTTCAATATATAGACACATAAAATCCACATATAGACATATAACATCAGTATATAGACATAACATCAGTATATAGACATATAACTTCAATATATAGACATGTAACTTCAATATATAGACATATAACATCAATATATAGACACATAACATCAACATATACACATATAACATCAATATATAGACATATAACTTCAATATATAGACATATAACAACATATAGACATATAACATCAGGATATAGACATATAACTTCAATACATTATACAGAGAGATACTTTATAGATGCATGAGACACAGTAAACATGCATTAAAATCAGCTGCATAGATACAAATAGAAAACTATGTAACAATCATTTATTAATAGAAATAAGAGTTAAAAAAACCTCATAAAAACTATATGTAATTAAGTTAGACTGTAGAAAATGAATGAAAGTCTGTGCAGAGGTGGTGCAGGTTAAAACTCGCCTCCATCCTAAATGCTAAGTCCTGTTATGTTGACCAGTTTAATAATTATATAATAACACTTAGCTTAATGACACACATAATTACACCTGTGTATATATGTGTATACACAGTTTCTTCTGTTATTCATATTTATATCTGCTCTACTACTTCTGCACGTTGCATTTCGTTGTCTCAGCACTTTAACTTTGTGCAGTGACAGTGAGGTTTAATCTCATCTAATCCTCCTCCATCATATAACAGACATGTTTATCACACTCCCTGTGGGGGAATAACTGAAATATTCTTTTTTAAAAATTATACGAAACATTATACGATCAAAATATGTCATTAAAATAAGATATGGGATGGCTGGAATGTGATTTAAAATCATTTTTGTGTCCCTTGAAACATTTGGTTTCAGTATGCTGTGTAGTTCTTGTTCTTGGCCGTGATTGAATTCAACGTTGAAGTAGAAAGAAGTAGACCTTCAACAGAAAGACAGCATTGTGGGGAAGAGGTTAAACTGTTTGGACTCATTTTGATCATCTTGGTTTCTCAGGATGAAGCGGATCAAAGGAGGAGAGGAGGGCGGCGACAGCTCCTCCAGTAACAGCCCACCGGAGGCTCGCAAGAAGGTGCGTAAGCCGACGAGCGAGGAGTCTGCAGAGGCGGCGGCGGCGGCCAGCGGGTCACCAGAGAGCGACTGGACTCGACTACCTCAGGAACTCCTGCTGCACATCTTCCAGTACCTCCCGTTGCTGGATCGGGCTTACGCCTCTCAGGTGTGCCGCGGGTGGAACCAGGCTTTCCACATGCCGGAGCTGTGGAGATGCTTCGAGTTTGAGCTCAACCAGCCGGCCAGCTCTTACTTGAAAGCTACACACCCGGACCTCATCAAACAGATCATCAAGAGGCACTCCAACCACCTCCAGTATGTCAGCTTCAAGGTGAGGGTGGACGACGCGTATCCTGATTACAATGTGCCGGCACCATCTGCTCGGAAACGTTGTTTTTGTGACGTTCGGCCTTTGTTTGTGTTCACCAGGTGGACAGCAGTACAGAGTCTGCAGAGGCAGCCTGTGATATCCTCTCACAGCTGGTGAACTGCTCACTGAAGACCTTGGGGCTCATCTCCACAGCCAGGCCCAGCTTCATGGAGGTTCCTAAGGTATAATTAACACAGCGTCTGGGTGTTTATCGTCTTTCCACGGTGCGATCCTCAGAGCCGCGGCCGAGTGTGTTAATAATCGGTTAATGGCATAGTTTTAATATTCTCTTCTTATCTGAACAGCAGTGTTTGTTCTCATGCATGGCCGAGGATAAGGATGTAATTACTTCCAAGGCCTTTCAAGGACACAGGGTGTTATTTTGTCTCTTAATGCAGCCTGACATTGTTCCTGTGGACTCTTCAGAAGCACACAGCTCTGGGAAACTGTCACTCGCGTATTATTGTTTTTTAAGGACACGAGAAAACCTTTGAACTTTGCTGACGAGGAGAGACAGTGAAAGTGTCGCACGCGTCTTTTCTTTTGACCGGTTGCACAAAAGTGTTTTATATTCTATATTCCACCGGGAACAGACAAGACGTGTTCCATGTACGATTAGCCCTGGTGGCCGATATGTTCAACGTTTCAAACGCCACCAGAAGCTTGGCGGTCTGTTTCAGAAGCTGTTGCCCAGCAAACAGCCCTCATCAATCTGCATCGAGCAGCACGAGCTGGCCGGAAGTCAGACACAGAAACAGCATAGAGAATCCAGTCGATTTTCAAAATAAAACACCCCGTGCTTCAAAAAAAAACACTAAAAAGGGAACCAAGTTAACCAGGTGGCAGATTTACAAGCACGTGAATTGAGGAGAAATGACGAACGAAATCTGAAACTCTCCTGGTGGAGTTTGAAGTCATGTGGCCCGGTGGGGTTTCACAGTTTGAGCACCTCTAAAGTAAGAGTTACTGCACGGCTGTTCTGTTTTAACTATCAAACCGGCTGCTCAGTCTAAGTTAACAGCAGATTCTTCACAGCTCGGTCGGTTTTTCTGTTAAACCCAGAAGTTTAGTCGAGGGCAGTCAGGCAGAGATCTGTTGTCAGCATGCAGTTAATGCTCGGAGAGTCCTTTGCCTCATTATTTACAAATGTACAAACGATTCCACACTGATCAATCGTGATGTAGGACGGAGGGTGACCGTGTTATAATTCTTTGTCCTCTCACAGTCTCACTTCATCTCAGCTCTGACCGTCGTGTTTGTCAACTCCAAGTCGCTGTCCTCGCTGAAGATTGACGACACGCCCGTGGACGATCCGTCCCTGAAGGTGCTGGTGGCCAACAACAGCGACACCCTGAAGCTGCTGAAGATGAGCAGCTGCCCTCACGTCTCCCCAGCAGGTACAGAGACTCCTCAGTGCACAACGCTAAACGCGTCATGTCTGTTTCTCAGCGTAGGGATGTCTGTGTCACGCTTGATTGTGTCCATGTTTGCAGGCATCCTGTGTGTGGCAGACCAGTGTCACGGGCTGAGAGAGCTTGCGTTGAACTACCACCTCCTGAGCGATGAACTCCTGCTGGCTCTCTCCTCGGAGAAACACGTCCACCTGGAGCACTTGCGGATCGACGTGGTGAGCGAGAACCCCAGCCAGCACTTCCACACCATCAAGAAGAGCAGCTGGGACGCCATGGTGCGGCACTCGCCCAAATTCAACCTGGTCATGTACTTCTTCCTCTACGAGGACGAGTTCGGCCCGTTCTTCAACGAGGAGATCCCCGTCACGCACCTCTACTTCGGCCGCTCCGTCAGCAAGGAGGTCCTGGGCCGCGTCGGCCTCCACTGCCCTCGTCTGGTGGAGCTGGTGGTGTGCGCCAACGGCCTGCGTCCTCTGGATGAGGAGCTGATCCGCATCGCCAAGCACTGCACCCAGCTGTCGGCCATCGGCCTGGGCGAGTGCGAGGTCTCCTGCAGCGCGTTCGTGGAGTTTGTCAAGATGTGCGGCAGGAGGCTCTCCCAGCTGTCCATCATGGAGGAGGTGCTGATTCCGGATCACAAATACTCCCTGGACGAGATCCACTGGGAGGTCTCCAAGCATCTGGGCCGAGTCTGGTTCCCAGACATGATGCCGACGTGGTAGAGCGAAGCCACAGAGGCGCACAGAGTTCAGGTTTGTGGCGTAGAACATCGATGGCCTCGCGCGTTTGCAGTGAAACGGGACGTGTGGCACCTGACTGCTGTGAAAAAATGTCGTCACGTCACGCCAACGCCACATAAATCTCTGCCTGTTATCTTCAAAGTGGACCGTGGAATCCTGCTTCGCCTGCCAGGCCGGCTTCTGCACATACTGAACGACAACAACACAGACGGAAAGCAATGTTTTTATAACCCCAACATGAAGTCATAGCCTCGTTATGATCACCTACATTACGAGAGTGTGTGTGTGTTTTGATGTTTCTAACATTGTGAAGTGAATCGCGGTGGTCCGGCTGCACATTTTGCAGTTCTGTAAAATCCAGTCTGACAGAAGCTCTGCACAAATGCAACATTGGAGGTTTGCGAACCGCTGCGCTGTTCTTTGTACATAGCGAGGTGGCAGAAGGCGTTCAGTCAGGACTCGTTTTAAAATGAATTTAAGAGCCGCGGAGCTCGATCACGCTTCAAAACAAACAAGAAGACGGAACACGAACGTGTAAATAGGTCTCTGTCTTTGTCACGTGAAGGTGTACAGTGTTGATTGATGTCATAGACTTTTATTTTCCTGCCTCGCGCATTAATCGGCTTCACGTTAATCTCTCGGTTTTTGTATAAATCAAGTTTCTGTACAGTCACATAGATTTCGTAAAGCACTTTAGATGAATACCAAATCCTAGTCGGGACAGACCGAAGACAATCTTTGTAGTGCTCCAGTATTTCCAGATTCTAACGCTATATATTTCCACCGCGCTGCGGCTCTGTTGAATCAGACGCCGAGCGCGGTGCGATGCAGTAACAAAAGCGATAATTACTGAAATTATTTTGTGTAAATATAAATGTCGGCGAGTCTCGACCTCCGCGCTCATATCGCTTTGTAAAGATTCTATCGACAGCGCGGTTATTAGCTTATGAAGCACGCTGGGAATGCAGAACTCCCCCTTAGTGTCTCTCAGGTGCATTAAATCATGTTTCCTAAATAGGTTTCATTTGTATCTTCTGCTATTTGCCTGTTCAAGCTCCTAATATCGTTGTGAATATCCGCCCTCCTCCTCCTCCTCCTCAGGTCGCCGTCACGGCGCCGTGCCGGAGGAGAGGAAGCATTCGTCCTTCGTCGTCACAAACGCATCTTGTCTTTTTGCAGTTTTCAGAGATTTGGCAAGTCAGATGAGTGGAACAAACTTTTTTTCCTTTAAGAAGGAAGTCAAATGCATCTGTATATAAAACGCTGTGTGTTTGATTATGAATAGAAATGTACTTATTTCTTTATTTCGCCCTCTGTCGGGGTTTGAAGTTTCCTTAATTAACGGCTCTTTTATAAAAACCAGAGTGCGAGTTACCCTTTATTATTATTATTAATATTATTATTATTATTATTATTAGATGGGTCTTTTTCATACTGTAGACACCAGAGAAGATGAAGCTGTGTAATTTATTGATTATGGATACTGCTTTTGTAATGAATTTGTGTTTTTCAGTTCTACAAAGAAGGAGCGATAAGAGTAGACCAGCAGCAAGACGAACTTCAGACGAGTCCAAAAGTTTTTTTTTTTAACCCACTACCTCCAAATTATGAATCATTCATCAACACGCAGGAGAGATTTTAACGAGTGAATCAACCCCCTGCACTCTTTATGCAGAAGAATCTGGATGTTTATGGCACTAAAATCACATTAAAGCAGTGTGTGTAGTGCTGACTTTCTTGGCTTTCTCTCTGCACAGTCACCAAATTCGGATCGACTTTCTTGGCTTTCTCTCTGCACAGTCACCAAATTCGGATCCTAGAGGTTATCTTTGAGATTTTAGAGAAGAAAAATGTGAAATTTAAAAGGTCCAGTGTGCAATTTTTAGGAGTATATGTTGTCAAAAGTGGAATATAATAATCATCAGCATGTTTTTATTAGTAGAATTCTTATTTTTCAGGTGATTATTAGTGTATAATAACCTGAAAATAAGAATTAGAGAGAGACAGATGCTGACAAAAACAAACATTTTGTCTAAATTTTGTCGTAATTTAAGACAAAGAGTTATTGGTGGTGTAAAAAACTTCTGGACGGCGCCGGATGTCGATCTGCAGACGACGCTGCTCCCTTTGATTCGCGTCATATCGGGCGTTTCATGTAGACGGGAAACGCTTCTTATCCCGGATGGATTGGTCTCTGTGCTGATGTACTTTAGCCTCTCGATGGTACAGTAACATATCTTCAGTGCTCGAAAGGGAAGGTCGTGTCTCCGTAATCTCGCTGCTCTAACCTCATTCGTCCTCCAGCTGGTTCTTTTAGGAGTAAACGGACCTTTTCAGTTCTGCTTCTGTGTGGCACAGTGCTTCGTCTACTTTGCTTTACTGGTCATCTGTCTTGAATTTAAAATCATTGTTTTAGACATGCGATCTTATACCGGTAATAAAAAAAATAATTGTGAATGTACTCTTTGCATGTGTCATTTCATTATTTTACACACACTGCAGTCATTCTCACACTTTTATTAAAGCTGTGCACAGTTAGACTCCAATAAAAAGGTGTATATACACAATAAAACAAGTTATTAACAAGTGGAGGAGGAAAACATCTGCACATTTAGATCTCTAGTTACAAATCTGAATTCAGATATTTAAGACTGGATCTGATGTGGGGGTTATTTTTGTGACAGTGCCCTCAGGTTGTAAAGTAAATGCACGGATCCTCGTGGTTCCTGTACTCTCTAGACTTGATTTGGAGTCAGAGCTGTCCAATTATGGTTCTGGAGGAAGATCTCATCAACACGTTTAAGAGTCATTAATTAATTTTTAATAGAGCTGAGTCGTTTGAGTCCTGAACCATCCCTTAGTTATGCTGCTATAGGCCATGATGCACTGAGCTCTCCATCTGTGCACACTCATGTCCTACTACATCATCTATCTACTATTTTACTAATTCATACCTTTCCTACTTGTTAAAATATTCTACTTTTTCCACGTTCAGATTTTCCATTAAAATGAATGGAACAACTTTCAAATGTTTCTCCAAACCTTCAAAACATTCAACCTTAACTACTTCTACATACTTTGTGCTACAGAAACCGTTCAAACATCACAACATTCAACGTTCACGTTCTTTTTCCACAATTTTTCCATTAAAATGAATGGAACAACTTTCAAATTTTTCTATAAAACTTTAAAACTTTCTGCTATAGACGTAATTCAAACTTTATTCTATTGTTTTTCAGCTCATTTCACATTTTTGCATCGTGCATTTCAGCAGAAGGCATCCGCACCACATTTTCTGCAGGAAATGCAGTTTTCTAGTCACAATTATCACGATTTTCTGCAGGAAATGCAGTTTTCTAGTCACAATTATCACGATGTAATAGTAAATTTAATGTCTTTGTTTCAATCACTGGAGATGCACAACTTCCCCCTTCTTCACTCAGGACACCAGCTCCTTTTGTCTCTGTAAATAGTGATGCATAGCTTCCCCCCTTCCTTAAACAAAAGGCATCCAGCTCCTTTTGTCTTTGTGAATTGTGACGCCTAGACTCAACTTTGCACCTGAATACGAGATCCTGCAAGATACGTCAGGTGTAAAGCACAGCATTGCTGCTGTCATGAGATAACTTTTGTGGTGCTATATAAAGAAAACTGACTTGTAGGTGTGCACCAAATTAACCACCCCTGTGCAGAGAACATACTTACTTACTACTAATTAACATTTTTGGCTTTCGGACAATCCTTTAATCAAAAAGCAAAAACAAAGAAACAAAAATCAGCTTAATTATTAATGAACCTCGATGAAAACACTGCAGTAAAAGTTCGACGTTAAGGCAAAGGCACTTCTTCGTACGTGATCTGCACGTAGGGAGGCTTCATCGGCAGAAACCAGTACTCAAAGTTGTAGTAGAGGTAGAAGCTCTTGTCCAACACCACCTTTGTGTAAGCCTCCAGCAGACTCAAGGCGAAGTCCACGATCGACTGGTGCGGTCTGAACGTGTAGTAAAATTTACGGATGTCCATGGCCAGGTTCTTCAGAGCGGGCTGCCCGAATATGGCGCTGTCGTTGCCTAGGTAGGTGGGCTCTCCGCTGAACAGGTAGATCTTGGTGTAATTGGTCTGAGTTCTGCTCGACAGTTTGGCTCCCAGCTTGGACAGCTTCCTGTACGTGCGGTGGACGAACTGGGAGCAGTCGTAAGACTCGAACCACACCGTGGTGTTGGGGCTGGGGTCGGAGCGAACTGTCCACGTCTCGTAGTAGATCCCGGTCTCGTTGTCGCTTTGAACCCACTCGGCCATGTCGTTGAACTGGTTCCCTGGAGAAAGACAGAAAAACACTCTTTAATACGGGAAACACCAGCAAGTCCGACGATTGGAGCTCACTTCTCTACATCTACCTGTTAACAGAGGTGTTGTAGCCATGAATGCACTAGGAGAAAACAATGGAACGCCACATGAACGGAGTCTGTGCTGTAACATCTTGCAAACATGTGGGGTGATCAGCAGTCCAATCCACTCATACTATATGTACAGGTATATGTTCTGTTGTCTCACCTGTGATCTCTCCGAGTTTCTCCAAGGTGCCGTTCTGGGACCAGTGTTCGTCATCGATGCCTTCAAAGAAGCAGGCGGCTCCTTGGTTGCACCAGAAAGGTGCCGCCACCTCTGGCCTCAGGTGAGGGAAGGTGCAGTTACCCAGCTGAAAGAGCTCGTACCACTCCATGGTGTAGTTGGCTCCCGTCTCTGCGCTGCTGAACCCGACGGCATCGTGCATGATATGCTGTGAACGGACACGTACAGCTGTGTTTCTATCAATAAAGTACCCAAGTTGCACTTCCTTTTTTAACAACTACACTATATTTAAATCACCAATCTGTGTCAGATTGTTTCACCTCGATGTTTTAAATGATCTGTGGATGATTCATGCACTCACAAATTTCCCCAGCATGTCTCCATACTTGAACTCCCACACGGGCGTTTGCAGCCGATAAACCGAGATGACGTCGCTGTCTCTCATGTAGGGAATCCGTCCGTCTCGGTCTCCGGTGGGACAGAACGGGTAGAGAGCTTCGCAGTAAGAATCCACGTCAGGGCGACTATCAAAGCGTCTAAAGAGGGAGGCAACATGAGGACACTTCATAACACTACAGACGCTTCTCTGTAACAAGGTTATAAGATAAGACATATAATAATATCACATTCTACGCAGATGATACCCAGCTCTATCTTAACTGTGACCCAGGATGCTGGCAACTCCTCTAAACCGTCTTCAAGTGGATGTCAAAAAAATGTTCTGCAGCTTGATATTTGGTCATTATTTCTGGTAAAAATGTTCTGCAGCTTGATATTTGGTCATTATTTCTGGTAAAATGTATATAAAAACAGCTTGTACATGCATGAAAGATTTCCTGTTATGGTTGGTGTCTTTGGACTGCGTGAGGGAACCGGAGAGAACATGCAAACCAAGTTCAGATCTAGATTGCACCGTTGCTCTCTGGCTACAGAGTTGAAGATTTTATTTTATTGTCCTTGGACGGACCTGTGTGAGGAGATCAGGGCTGAAAACACACGTTTATAAAAGTCTTATTATCTTATTTACATAACATGCAAAATGCAAAATATTATTGATTTATCGCTTTTAACTCGTGTTATTGTTGTTGGTTTTCTCACTGTTCACTGTGCTTATTATTATTACCACATTAAAAATCATAAACAGTGCTTACAAACAAACTTCAGCCCTGCTGTTGCACAGAACACCGGCTGCATCACATTTCTCTACAATTAGATTTCACATGGGGAGATGCTCCAGATTCCAAAGTTTTCCAGAGTCACGTGAACGCACCACAAGCTCCTTTGTTTCTTCATTAAACTAAATTAAAAATTAAAAATTAAAATTCTGTTTAACAGTTCGAGCAGATTAAACTCAGAGTAATAATAAATAATAATAAATAATAATCAGGTCTGTAGTTTTTGAAAAGTTACTTTTTTGCAGGAACTTTTCTGAGTCACATGACCTGAGCACAGAGAGGGAGAAGCTTACCTGTACGGAACGGGCCACTGCTGCCGACCCTGCCACACCTGGACTGAGAGACGCATGGAGGAAGAGGAGCAGGCGGAGAGACAGGACGGAGTGAGACAGGACAGAGTGAGACGCACAGAGTGAGACATGTTGGACAGACCAGAGACAGGCTGATCCTTCCTCTGTGGGACTGACTTCCTCATCACATGATTTTTTGATGAAATGAAGTCACGTGACGAGAGTCACTGGGAGTTTTTCATTCGTGTTGGACCAAATGTTTAGAAAATAAATATATTTAAATAAAATAATAATAAATAAATGAATAAAAACAAGAAAAATATCGATGAATAAATTAGGAAATTAATTAATTATATATTTTTAAAAATCTTTTTTAAATATTTATTGTTATTCAGGCTCTTTTACCGGCATTTATGTATTTATTTATGGAATTATGACGGTATTCATCAAATAAAATAAAAAATAAATAATTATTATAATGTATATAATAAATACCGTAAAAAAGCCTAATTTTTTTAATTTATATAAAATTAAAAGTTGCTGGAAAAAATATATAGTTTTTTGTGTTATTGATTTCCTTATATTTCAATTCGTTAATTACTTTATTTATTATTATTTATTTATTTATTTATTATTTATTTATTTATTATTCCTGTATCACTTTTGGGCCCCACTAATCGAGGACAAACTTTGACAAAATTATTAATTATTAAATATATACTGAGATGAAAAATAATAATATAATAATCCACATTTGAAAATAAATATTTCTTATTTTTTTAATTTATTATTATTTATTTACTATTTTAGAATGTATTTATTGTTATTGTTTATTTATATTTCTTTATTAATGTCATGCATGGTTCATTTAGTTCTCCCTTAGTTAAATTACTTTTAATTAATTTGCTCAAATTAAGGATAACCTATTTAAAGAGGAATAAATAAATAAATAAATATGAAATAATATAAATTAAGTAAACAATAAGTTTCGGTCCACCGGGGGACGCTGACGCACCGTGACTCCGGTTCAAGCCTCTGAAGAAGAAACCCGTTGCGCCATGCTCGCTGTGCTGCAGCGCTGTGCTCGTGACCTGCGGACCTTCAGGACGGTTCGGACTCTGAACCAGAACTTCTGCAGCGCACACATGGACAAACGCGTGGCCGTGGTGTTGGCGGGCTGCGGGGTCTATGACGGCACCGAGATCCACGAGGCCTCCGCTGTCCTGGTGCACCTGAGCAGAGGAGGCGCGCGTGTAAGTCTGATCCGCTCATACTGTCAGTGTGTGTGTGTGTGTGTGTGTGTGTGTGTGTGTGTGTGTGTGTGTGTGTGTGTGTGTGTGTGTGTGTGTCAGATGCAATGCAACAGATGAGGAAATTTACTGTGGAAGCAATCTGACACACTTCTACACACTTTCAGCACCTGTGTGTGTGTGTGTGTGTGAGACAGGTGTGTGTGTGTGTGTGTGTGTGAGAGAGTGTGAGAGAGAAATAAAAAATAAAGTGTGTGTGTGTGTGTGTGTGTGAGAAATAAAAAATAAAGTGTGTGTGTGTCAGTGTCAGATGCAACAGATGAGGAAATTTACTGTGGAAGCAACCTGACACACTTCTACACACTTTCAGCACCTGTGTGTGTGTGTGTGTGTGTGTGTGAGAGTCTTCAGGTTCTATAATATCCTGAACAGGTGTAATGTATTTCTGCAACTCAACTTTAAAGGTGTAATGTGACACGTTATACAGACAAATAATATGTGAATCAATATATTTCAGGCTTTTATTTGTTTTGATTTTGCTGATTGGGACTTTTCAGTTTCAGAAAACCTCAAATTCCAAAACTCAGGAAATTAGAATATTGCTTGAAGTCGATAAAAAAGTATTTTAAATATAAAAACGTCAGACCTCTGAAAGTAAAACCTTGCATCTGGACTTGGCTGGCTTGACAACAGGAATTGGACATTTGAAGAACAAGTCCAGCATCCGCCTGCGTGTCGCTTCTCTTGAAGTCCTCATGAAGTTCCCCCACTCTTTCCTGAACATCCCTCCGGCTTGCACACCGTTTTTCTTCCACTTAACCGTCCGTTAATGTGCTCTGAGGCAGCACTCAGCTTCTTTTGCTCTCACTTTGTGTGTCTTACCCAGCTTGTGCAGGGAGTCACTGATGGTTTTCTGCACGAGCAGTCTTCAGTGATTGTGAATTCTTCTAAACCAAAGACACAGACGTTTTAAAGGCTCGGGACCCTTTTGCAGGTGTTTTTGGATTACTTACCTGATGAGTGTGTGACATGTTGAAGCTTTTCACAGTATTCTAATTTTTTGAGGTTTTAATAAGCTGTAAATCATAATCAGCAAAATTACAGCAAAGAAATTCTTGAGATATCTCACTTTGCATGTAATGTGTCGGTTTCAGGTTTTATGTTGAATAAAACAACTTTTACACCATATTCAAATTTTCCGAGTAGTACTTATCATGCATTCAACGTATCCTGGCTTGGACATTTGTTGGCATTTCATGTGTGTGGTTGTATCTGTTGTACTCTGAATGCCTCTCAGACATATCGACATCATTAAAATCTCTATCAGCAAGAAATGTAGCAGTCCTGATCGATGACCACCTTCTCTGATCACGTTGCCTCAGTTGCGTGGTCCTGCAGCTGGCCGATGGGTGTTCTTGACTTTGCTTTATCCACCGCAGGTCAACATGTTCGCCCCCAACATCGACCAGATGCACGTGGTGAATCACGTGAAAGGCGAACCGTCGGAGGAGAAGAGGAACGTGTTGGTGGAGAGCGCCAGACTGGCCCGTGGAAACATCCAGGACCTGTCCAAACTCAGCGTCAAAGAGCACGATGCCATCATATTCCCAGGTCTGATCACAACGCAACCCGCTCCCTCGCCTGCACATGATCTCACCCTGTAAATAAATCTTATTTTTGCGACGTCTTGTAGGTGGTTTTGGGGCGGCAAAGAACCTGTGCACGTGGGCGGTGCAGGGGAAGGACTGCTCCGTCAACGACGAGGTCAAAGCCGCGCTGCAGGCCTTCCACGGAGAAGGGAAACCCATCGGCCTCTGCTGCATCTCGCCCGTTCTGGCTGCCAAGGTGTTACCCGGCTGTGAGGTCACCGTCGGCCTCGAGAAGGATGACAAGTGAGTCGCATGAGCACAACAGACATGTGTGAAAGGGTTAACACCGTCGATTTACACAGCAAAGTCTGTCTGCAGGTCTCGGAGGAGAACTACGAGATTCAAGAAAGATCTGGACTCGTGTCAGTAAACTTTTCTGCAGGTTTTGAGACATCTGTCTTCCATTTCTTCCGGCTCAGTTCGTAGTGCTCGCAGCTCGTCTTTTTTTTGGAACAATCCACACTGTTTGTGTGTCAAAGCAGCTAAAACACCGTGTGTTTGTTTTCAGGTACCCCAATACTACCGACACCGCAGCCGCCATCAACCAGCTGGGCTGCAAACACGTGAGCAAGAGCGTCAGCGAGAGCCACGTGGACGCCAAGAACAAGGTGGTCACCACCTGCGCGTTCATGTGCGACGCTCCGATGCACGAAGTGTTCGACGGGATCGGAGCGATGGTGCAGGACGTGCTGAAACTCGCCTGATTGTCGAAAAGACGGCGGAAACAGAGAGGGCTGTTGTTTCAGTGAGCTTTATTGTAGCTGCCTGCTGAACAGAGATCGCTGTAGAATGATGTTACAGTAACTTCTTGATCTAAAGCACTTCCAGATACTAAAATATACATCTGTAGCAGTAATGATCTGATTTTATTTTGCAAAAATCTGTTTGGTTGTGTTCTGATGCTGCGGAGGAGCCTCAAGAGGGCGATGTTGATGCATTTTTAGAAAATCAGCAATAAAACGAGTAAAAGAAAATCACTTTATATCCTGTATAAATATTTACATTTTTATAGTTCATTCTTGTGCAAGTTGAACACATCAAATGGCTTCACACACACATACACACACACACTACATCGAGCTGTATAACTGCTCCTGTTGACTGCTTGTCATTGTCAGATATAAACCCAACACTGAGCTCTCCCTCACTCTCTCGATGTTTCCTATCACCTCGATCACGCCCTCCACTCCCTCCGTGCACAACACGGACGAAGCGTTAACGCTGAACTTCCCCACCAGGTCCTCCTGACTCAGTGGCTTCCTCCAGTGGCCGTAAAAGGTATCGCACCTGGCCACGTGGCTCTGCCCCTGATGTGTTTCCACCTCGACCTCGCAGTACATCTTGTCAAAGTTGGGTTGGTTAGCTTTCGGGGTCTCCACCTTGACTTTGGACAGGAGCTCCTTCAGAGCGGGGCGGTTAATCTGAGCTTCGCTGTAGGAAGACACCGTCACTTTGTCGTCCAGCAGGGCGGAGCAGGCGTTGAACTGAAACGAGTGCCTTGCTTGGTGCTCCGTGGCGGGAAAGGGGCAGTCGATGTACTTGGATGGAGGCACTCGAAGGGTGACCTGCCTGATCTGGCTGAGGTCAAAGTTCCCGACTTCATTTGCAAGCTTTGCTCGGGCTGCCAACGCTGCATCCACGACCCAGTGCATCCCCAGATGAGCAGGGATGCGCTTGAAGGCCACATCCTGATCTTCCAGAATCCACCTGAAGTCACCAGAGGCGCAGTCTGTCATCGCTGAAGGGCTGTAGTCCTTGTAGTAAACCCCAAACCCACGGTCCAAATCCAGGATGTCTGGATTCCCCTCTAGACCCAACTGGGCCAGCTGAGCGGCCTCCAGGCCTCTCCGAGCTGCGTTTCCTATGTGGAGAGGTTTGGTTTGCGTGGCAGTGTTGGCCAGGGGAGCCCCGGCAGAGGAGGCTGCGATGGCGAGAGCGTGGCTGCACTGTGCAGGGGACAGACCCAGGAGCTTAGCTGAGGCTGCAGCGCTGCCCATCACCCCGACAACACTGGGAGGGTGGAATCTGAGAGAGGAGATGAAGTCATTAGTAAATTAATCAGTTTATATTATGATCAAGTCATTTTTCAGGCTTGAATGCTGCCAGGCAAGTGAATCATATTTGATACATGAGTTTTGGATACAATCAGACACATGCAGTGCAGGGATAATCCACCAGGGATCATCATGCACCAACAGGCTGCTGTCAATCAGTGACTCACAAGTGTTTGTCTTAAGATGAGAAACTTAAACTACTTAAACTCCAATAGGAATATTTAATGAACTGATGCAATGTAAAACTACTTCATATTTCATAACTTAATTTATAGTAAAACCTTGTCGAAAATGTGTTTATCAAATCCGACACAGCAGGTGTTTTAGCAAATCTGTCAATTATCATTTTATTGATTATTTATAGCATTTCATGCATTATGCATTCAATAAAGCAACATACAGTATTTTTCCTTAATTAAGTAAACTAATAAAAGGTTTAAATGGCATAATTATTTATATTTAGAGTGGCATGGAGCAGTTAGAGGTGACGATGAGGAAGAGTTACAACGTGACCAGACAAGTGCAGAAGTCTAGAAACCAACACGAACACAGGACACGACAATTACAATTTGTATTTGAAACTCAAAGTTTAATGGTTTAATGTTGTTTATGTTACTTTTTTAAATAGGTTTTTAGTGGTTTAAGATAAACAAACTATGAGCAATAAATTACCGATGTATTAAATATGATACAAATTAAAACTCATATATGCAAACTAATATATATTTTCTTTTATTTGCCAGAAAGTTTCAAAAACATCTGAATTTTCTGAAAGTTATTTCATGTTTCAGGCTTCACATGGTTAAATGTGTTTGCTGCTTTTCTTCTTATGTGAAGAAAATAATCACAGATAAACATCCGAATGATGAATTTTCATTATTTTCTGACATTTTACAGACCAAACAATCAATAATCCATAAATCCAGATTGGCAGATTAATGGATAATGGCAATAACTGATATTTGGAGACGTGTTTTGATGCCTCTGGTTTAAACAAACAAAAAAAAAACTTTTTTCCACTTTTTTTTTTTTTTTGCAGGTTTTGAGACATCTGTCTTCGATTTCTACCGGCTCTGTTCGTGGTTCTCGCAATTATATTTGAGAAACTTGACAGCCGCTTGTCTTTTTTGGAACAATCCACAGACCTTGCTGTGAAAAGTTTCTATTGAAGAAACAGTGTTGACAGTGAGGAGTATGGATTATCAGGATAAGCTCACTCTGGAGACAGATGTTGCTGATGTTAAAGTCTTCAGACTCCACCTCGAGTCTTCTCAGGTACTGTAGATTTTATATCTCACCTTTCAGGGATGTTGTAGGCCTCTCTGGAAAACCTCATGAGTCGTCCCTGCACCTCGATGCCAACATTGAAGGCCAGCAGCAGGTCTAGACCAGAAGGCTGTCTGGGCAGTGCGTCTGCCAGAGCCAACAGAGCCGGCAGCACAGCTCCTGAAGGATGAGTAGCAGGGTGCCAGGTGTCGTCAAAGTCCATGGAGTGAACCTGTCACCGAACAGCGTGACAGAGAACGGATGATCACAAGTCCAACCAATGTTTTCTACACACCACGATGCATTTATGTGACCGAGCTTACCGCGATGCCGTTGACAAACGCAGCGTAGTGAGGAGGAAGACTCATCTGAGATTTACCCCAAACGCTGCTCCTCTCGTCAGACGTGAACATCTGCAATCAGACACGTGGATGTGAGGAACAGTGTGCAATTAATTATGGGTGTAACTCTGAGGATTTCCAACAAACACAATTATGAACAAAGAGCAGCATCACAGCAAGGAAATGAAGCACAGACACTGCACAATAATGACTCATACTAATTCAATCTGTGTTTCTGTCAACAGTTATGAGCTTTAGTTTCAGATCAACACAGATGACTTCTGACGAGGACAAATAAATATAGAAACAGTTTACTGAACCTGGCTGTACTTGAGAGCCTTGTTGAAGACGGCTGTCCTGGTTCCAAGCAGCCCGACTCCCAGGGTGTCCAGCATCATCCTTTTGCTCCTGTTGATCACACCATCTGTCAGCTGAGTGGTGTTGAGGGCATGGATAGCAGCTCCAAAGCTCTCTGTGATACCCTGGAAAGGTGAAAGAGGGTCAGTCAATGCAAACCTTTTCCAGAGACAGTACAGCCGTAAGGGATCCAACCAGGGAAAGAAATTCAAATATGCTGCATCTGTCTGTTTAAACTCAGAAAATCTGTGAGGATGAGAGAACAGCAGTACCTTGCGTAGCATCGCTGTAGCCAGACAATGTCTTCAAGTGTCAAAACATCCAAGCGCAGGACGCTTTTATAGGTGATTCTCCTTCTGAAGGCTGGACTTCCAAATTTCCAAAGTGGCAAAACAGAAAAACCCACCATGATGAGAAGTGGGCAGTTTCACATTGACTGGACAGTGTTTGTAATGCCTTTTTTCCTAAATGTGACCACACTGGCTTTTAATCATAAAAGCCTGAGCTGCGACTCTGACGGTTATTAAAGTAAATTAAAGAAAATATAAAACATCCTGTGAGATAGAAAAGTTACTAAAAGAACAGACCTCTGTGTTTTTAAAGAATTAAAAATAAAAAGTGAATCTGTGTTTATGTTTTTAAACCTGCAGGGCTGTGATTATATAATATAATATCTATGATATAATATATATAACATCTTGGTAAGAGGGCTTTTTTTGGATCAGCTGACTCGCACATAGCCGTCTAACACAGCGGCTGTATTTCACAACCAGTTTTTAGATGACTGGAAAGGAAATTCTGGCTCTGGGAAGTTATGCAAGCACAAAATCACATGAGCATTTGAAAATATGTTCATGAAAATAACCTTTCCTACGACAGATGCCGGTTGGTGAGCAACATCTAACATTTTCTGTGGCTGATCGACCTCCACGTGCCTTTAGATGTAACGCCCGATGAGTTATTATTATATCAATTTGATATCCTGTATTTGTTTCCTGCTTAAACATGTGTATGACATGTAGTGAATTTAGTTGAGTTCATTAGATGAGCACTGCTCTGATCATGTAAACAACCTGCATGTACAATTATTATTCAGTGATTCACTGTGTCACATTTAAGAGGAGCAACCTTTCCAAGAATGCAGATACAAAGGAAAACATTGTTTTTCGTGTTAATTTATGTGCATTAAAAACAAATGTATTCATTTAATTTGTTAAATACTGTCATTACGCCTCCTTTTCCATGAGTCCTTATGTTGATTTAATTATTTTTCCACGTAAAAATGTGTCAATCATTTGATTTATTTCAACCAGCTCTGTCCCCTCTGTCAGGGTGTAATCACAACATCCCAAAGTCTGACTGGAGACCTTTGTGCTGTGTCACTCCTCAAGCTACACGTTATCCAACACACCCCAACGATAACTCTCTGAACCTGGACTGTCTGGAGTACGTATCTGAGCAGAGTCGGTGTGTCAGCGATCACATTGTGGGGTCATAATGGCTCATCTGGGATCCCAGGGCAAGAGGCGGGGTACACCCTGGACAGAGAGGCCCCAAACCAGGGAATAATCTTGCTGTGAGGCGGCACCACCAATGCCCTATATATATATTTCACAATTCACAGTAAATATACCTAATGTATGATGTGATGTATGTGTGTGTATCTGTTTTGTCCCAGTTCTCGAGAATGACTCAGTCACATCATGAGAACGTCTCTCTGTGGACAAACAGTCGGTTCTCACAAGGTTAACCTCTCGTAGTCCTCACTTCTTCTAAATGCCGGTTCAGGGACCAGGGTTAAGCCTCTTTCTGTGTGTGTGTGTGTGTGTGTGTGTGTGTGTGTGTGTGTGTGTGTGTGTGTGTGTGTTTGAGAGAGAGGCTGCATTTCACTCAGAGTTGCAATGGGTGTCACTATTTCCATATTTTCCAAACATTTCTTGATTTCAAGGCTGTGTGTGTGTGTGTGTGTGTGTGTGTTCTCTGGGATATTTAAAAATCACACAACACTGATTTCATGAATCAAAATAATAATCAGATCATATTAATGAAGCCAAACAAGGCGGGAAAAAGAACAAATGACACCTGATCAAATGTTTGTGTGCTTTAAGTGATGCTCTCTCTACACACACACACACACACACACACACACACACACTTTTTCACAGTCATATTATGGTTAAATGTCAATGTAGTAGCAGCCCTCCTCCTGTCGCGCACGCGCACTTTACGCGCGCGCACGAGCCCATGCCCTTCATAAACCAGCCCCTGCCTCTTCTGTCTCCAGCTCAGTGTCTCTCACTGATCCCACATCAGTGAAGCAGCAGCGGCCACACAGAGAAGATGGCACTGGCCGACACGGAGCGCGCAGTGTCCAACTGTGGAGACTCTCCGTTTTCGGAGATCATCGAGCTGAATGTCGGCGGGCAGGTTTATGTGACCAGACACAAAACTCTCATCGCAGTGCCAGACACGCTGCTGTGGAACATGTTCAGCAAGAAGACACCAAAGGATTTGGCGAGAGACAGCAAAGGGCGCTTCTTCTTGGACAGGGACGGCTTCTTGTTCCGTTACATCCTAGATTATCTCCGGGACCTGAACTTGGTCCTCCCGGACTACTTCCCCGAGAAGAGTCGGCTGCAGAGGGAGGCTGACTTTTTCCAGCTGCGGGACCTTGCCAAGCGTCTCAGTCCCCGGGTGAGTAAGGACAATTCAATCAGCGAGGAGATCAGCCAGAGTGACACGGAGGAAGGCGCGCAGCAGTGCTGCTCCACCGCCGGCATGGAGACTTTACGCACCATGTCGGTCAGCGGCACCATGCGCTCCCCGTCACTGGACTCCAGAAAGTCGGGTTATATCACGGTAGGATACCGCGGCTCGTACACCATCGGCAGAGACATCCAAACCGACGCCAAATTCAGGAGAGTGGCGCGCATCACCGTGTGCGGGAAGACGTCTCTGGCCAAAGAAGTGTTTGGTGACACGCTGAACGAGAGCAGAGACCCGGACAGACCCCCGGAGAGATACACATCCCGGTACTACCTCAAGTATAATTTTCTAGAGCAGGCGTTTGACAAGCTGACAGAAGCTGGTTTCCACATGGTGGCCTGCAGCTCCACAGGCACCTGCGCCTACACCAGCAACGATCCAAACGAGGACAAAATATGGACAAGCTACACTGAATATGTCTTCTGCCGGGAATAACGAACAGCACACATGTTGGTGTATATAGACATTTCATAATCTAGAGGGGAATGTCTTTAAAAAGTATTGCATTTGCTGTCTTTGGGTGACTGACTGCAAAGATGTTGCTCCATTATTCTAGTCACAGTCAGGTAGCAGTACTATCCCGTAAATGCCCCTAAATAGATGAAACAAACATGTTTGACAGTCCAAGAGAGAAGCAGGGCATCACCTGAGTTGATCCTTGGAAGACACCATCCCATTATAGTGCATGTCAATGTTTCAGTCATACCTGACCCAGTGTTTTGTGGACTGAGCGGGATCCAAGAGCAGACCAAGCAGCATTTAGTATTCAGTGTCATTGTAACTTCTAGACCTGCTTGATCACATGTTCGGTCAAGTTTTGTATAACCTAGTATCTTCTTCTTATCACTGACATGATTGTAAGTGTATGTGCTTTTCTTGATAGAGTTGTATTTGTTGTTGAAGATGAAATAAAATCTTATACTCTGCTATTCTCAGCCGTTTTGCCAGCTATCGTCGTCTATAACATCTGCACAAATGAGAGGGATGCCCAAAACCTGCCACAGTGTTTTAACCGAGAAGAAGCTTCTTTCCCCGGGTCGAACTTAGTCCATCACTCCTGTATACAGCCATTTCAAAGCATTGTGTCTATTCCTGTCCAGCCTCACCCTGTTATTAAACCACACATGCAGAGAAACCTCCACATCTGAATACAGTCAGCGTGTAAATATCGCAGGACAGTCTGCTCCCACCACAAATTCAGCTGCCATGCATGCACGTGTATATAGGATGCAAATAGTGCAGCTGTGCACACATGACATCATTATCATTTCAAGTGTAAATAATGAAAGGGTCCAGCTGCACACAAAACAAGAGGGTCCAGTCATGCCAGGGACTCTGGATGAATGGAGAGTGGATTGGTGGCACCTCTGCTGGGAGAGCAGAATTATTTTCCCTGCATACATCCGGCCTGGGATTATGTGTTTCATTCAGACATGAGAGAAATATGGATTTATATTCAGAGCCAGTGGTGGGATTATAGCACTTAAAGGGGGCTGATGGACCAGAGGAGGCAGTGATGTAAGCTCTGTAGTGGTCCAGGGACATCCAGCCTTGGGTTTCACTCGCTCATTGTGGATGGATCAAGACACATGTTGACATGTTTGTGGACAGCCCTGTAGTTTTTTTCTTTACACTAGGAAGGAGAAGGTGAGGCGAGTGGTTTGCAATCTGCAACCGGTATCATAAATTTATAGGAAATAACATTTATATATATATATTGTACACTAAAATCTGTACAATTACAGAAAATATCTGTAAATTAACAACCAAACTGTTATTTTTGAATATTACACCAATGATGCAAATTCTAGTTATTTCTCATTTTTGTACAGAAATATTATTTATACAGTATTTTCTGAAATTACATACAATTATATGTAAAAATCATAGTAATTATCATTATATAAATGTTTATCCATGCTAAGAATTCAATGTTTTTTTAATTTAATGTAAAACTTATTTGTCATTTATGTGTATTGTCACTTGATTGAAGGGGTCTGAGCTGCTTGAACACACTTGACACAGAGCCAACATGTGCAATGAGTTGCTTCTACCCAAAGCATGAACTCTGCTCCTATGAACTTTAATAACAGATCAACAAGTAACTAAACCAAGTAACTAAACACAAACTGCTAACTCTGAAGCTCTTCTTGTCATTTTCTTTAACATCTCATCAGGAAAACAGTAACACTGCAGACCGTCAGGCGTGTAGAAGTCCAAACTCTGTCTCAGTGTCTGGTTCCTTTGGATATATTTCAAATACATGGAAGAGTTTAAGAGGACTTTGGTTTTAAACATGTCTGCCAAACATTTTATAACATCCTTCCAGAAATGCTGGAACTTTAGACATAAAGTATCTTTCCTTGTTCCTCTTAAATCACTGCAACATTCTCCTGTTTCTCTGACACCGCTACACTGAATGATGTTTCCTGCAGTGATTGAACAGACTATTCTTTAGTCTGAATGATATTTTTATCTTAGGAAAACAAAGTTATTGTTATCTTGAGATCTCAAGAAAATCATCTTGGGGAAACATTTATTATTTCAACATAATGACAGTTAACTTAAAGAAAAACAGAGGAAATAAAATATATGAATGTATCTGTTCATATTTTCTTTTGACATATAACTGCAAATATTTATGAAGTTCATTTGAAAAATAATAAATGAATGGATCAAGGAGAAAAGGTTTTTATGAACAAGTGTTCTCATGCATGCTTAATACTCGTTTTGATTTCCCCCGAGTCGACTGAGAGGATTTGAGGACGCATGCTTTATTTGAAGACCTGGATTATCTCTATTATTTATTTCAGTATTTCAACAAAGGACTAAAAAAAAAAAAAGAGTGTTGGACTCTTTGAGCCGAGACAGGCAGAGATGTGACTGTGCAGGTTGCATAATCCAGACGAGTGACACACTGCAGAAGGATCAGCTGCCGATGACTCTTCACAGACATCTGCAAATGTTTCAATAGCCATGATATAGTCACACGCCTTCACATATGTAAATGATGCTTTGTGGAATAGAAGGGTGGGTTTTTAACGAGCTGTAAATAAATGTGTTAAATCTTAGAAAAGAAAGAATACTGGAGATAAAAACACAAGTTTTAAATACATTTCTTTGATGCTTACACACCAGATTATTAATAATTACTCTGTTGTTGTTGCCTGGTCCAGCTTTCTTTGGACCAAGTCCAGTGAATCCACCCTGGATCAGTCACAGATATCAGCCTCCAAACAATCACTGACTCACACACACGTTTACACACAGTACAGTGAGAGTCTCCACCTACTTGCACGTCTCTCTGGACTGTGGGAGGAAACCCGGCTGCTGAACCAATCGTTGAACACATTGTGCACTCGTAGTCATTAATACATTTCAGACAGTTTATATAGAGAGAGCGAGCTGGGCTTTATACCCCTCCTGGAGATGCTCGTTATCTATAATTTGAATTAAATGATTAGAAATACTAAATGAGAGTCCATTTGGATTAAAGATTTTGTTTTAACGAATGTCTAATTTATATATCATTATATTTATATTTATCTTTATTCTGGTAATGCTTCATTCAGACTATACTTCACTCGTCTTTTTAGTGTTTATAATATATATTTAACCCTAAACTCAGCATATGACTGTAAATATATTGCTCTGACTGCACATTTCTTATTGTCTTGTACTGTTTAACAAACACAAGGGAGGGAAATAGGAAGACACAGAACAGTACAGGCAATATAAAGGTATTTTGTATTGATTCTGACGTTTTATCGTACACACGATGACAGAGTAAACATGAATGAGTTGACTATACTTTAAGTTCCTGTGATGGTGTAACCTTTCACTACAATGGAAATGCATTAAATGGGCTGTCAGGTTTGTCAGCGTGAGCGATGATGAGATAACAGAGAACAAAAAAAGGAAGTTGAAAGACAAAGTGAGGCGAGAGCTGCAGGAAAACATCAGGATTGAGGGAGAATTGACTTTTTCACATGCTGCTGCTCTTCCCTGTCTCATATGTTTATGTCTGTTTGTAATATTTCCCTTCTCTCTCTGTATGCATGCTGCACGTGGGGCTCCCTGACGTGAACCTCGGCTGAACAGGACTGTTTAAATTCCACACATGGGTCCGGGATGCGCTTCAGCTTCCTGAGTTATTTTAGATCAAAGTCGGTTTTCATTAGCACATCGCAACAGTAACTCCCGACCAAAGGCTTCATTATTCCAATTAAAGTTTGAGTCAGAAATACATTTTGAACTTGACTTCACAACAGGGGATTACGAATCAGTATCAGCGTGTTCATGGGAGGATAGCTCCCGCAGTTATGTGAGAGCATAAAATGATGTTTCACGGGCTCACAGTGTTAGCAGAGCCCAGGAGAAACAGATATCAAAAATATTATACAGTATAATAATGCACTTTTAGTTAGAATCAGTAAAAATATATAAATATTCAGAAATTTTACAGTAATTTTCTGTTGTTTTTTTATAAATTGTACACAAAACTCTGTAAAATTACGAACATTATCTGTAAATTAACTTTTATTTTAAGTATTATCTAAAATTAAACATGTGACTCATTATTCTTTGTTTTTAATTTTAAAGTAAATCCTATTAGTTTTATATTTATGTGTATCATCACTTGATTGAATGTTCGAATCGTAATATTTCAGAATATAGAAAGATTTCTAGCTTTTGACATAAAGACTAGAACAGTGACGCTGACATTTCAACAGTTTTGTGTCTTCTTCTCTCTAGGAAAGAGAGGGTGAGGCGAGTGGTTTGCAATCTGCAGCTACACTGCTGTATGCCACTAGATTCTACATGCTGGTCCTGTGTTTTATGGTCGTGCACTCGTGTAACTTTGCTGCCTTCTGGTATCTGGATAATAGAAAAATTTTGTCTCAGCTGATTTCCTGTGGTTAAATTAAGGTTAAATAAATAAATGTTCATAATAAAGAATGAGCTAATATCCACACATCAACAGCAAGAGGTTAAATGATCACATAGGGTGTATGATACTGCAGCTCATTGTAAGACCGAGGGCCGTAATAAAAGAGAATATACTGAGATACAGAACAGAGACACATAAACAGAAGCGTGCACAGACGTTTTGATGGACAGTCGCACATTTTATAGCCCATTCTTTCTTTAAAAGACTGATATATTTCTGCTCATTCATAATAGAGGGGCTATGGCACGAAACAAACGTCCCATACTGACATTACACCGGGGGGAAACATTGCTGCTACATGATTTGCACCCGGACCATTCAGCCACATGATGCCCTGCAAATGACATGCTGTGCAATATATAGAATGAAGCCTATATCAAATCAAATATATATATATTATATAATCATGGTATTCATATGAAGCTTGAATGAATGAATGGATGCCAACACTGAGGACGATAACCTTGAACAGTGCTTGCTCAACGAGACATGACTCGCTAACATGAGAGCAAGAACAACAATAACAACAATTACCATAAATTATATATTCATAGCAAAGAGGATTCATGTGGTCCAGAGGGACACAAAGAGGGCAAAGCAGCTCGAGCCACTGCCACACTGCGTCATGTGTGTTTGGATCCCGCTGAGCCTTAAGTATGATGTCACTGCCACCGGAGCTACTGCTGATTGTTACAGCTCACATATGGCAAATCTTTCTAACATCTCTTATTTCAGACTCCTTTCATTTCAGACGATTGCAAATGTCATCGTTTGTGATCAGCGGCATCCAGAATATGTCCCGATCACCTGAGCTGAGACTGCTCCATCCATTCATGTGGCCATTAAGCCTCCTTCCTTATCATGCCAGCTGAGTTCTTTTGGAAAATTATAGTCATCAAATACAGAATGCTCTTTCTTCTATGAAATCTGACTTATAAACCGTCGGGGCCACTCGTCGCACATGAAGGCCTTTCATTTAAGTGTTCTCTCTGCATTCCTTGGGTTGCTGCAAATCAGATGTCCTTTAAAGCAAGCACGGCATTTGTTATCTGCCCTAATTCTGTGAATGGTTTTAATTCCCTGCGTGGCTGCAGCTGATTGCATGTACCCTTTATGCTCTTTTCTGGTTGATTCCTGCACCATGTTTTACAAAGTAATCTGAACATTTCTCTAAAATATCTCCTCTCTTTTTCATCGTCTGTTCTTCTTCTTTCATTTGGCATCCATAAAAAGTGCTTTTATTTTGTTACAACACGCTTTAAATGATGTATTCGATGTCATGTAACATCTAGGATTTTTCTTGTCGAATCTGGGAGGTTGTTACAAGTTGTCTGAGTCACCCTACGAGTGTAGAATTAGTCCACAATGACAGGGTTAGGTCTGCACGAATGTGGTCTGGTGGTTTTTGCATGAATTCAATTTTTTTGGTTTTCCACATCTGGCTTGGTTTTTGGGAAGACGCCTTTCTGTGTACGAGAGACAGAAATTACAGGGTGCAGTTACTCTAAAAGAGCAAAGTATCGAATTAGATGCTTACGTCCAAGTTTAGAAATAGGCTTGATTAATGTGTCGACGTATTAAACCGGACAAAAGTGTAAAGCAGAGTCAGTCGGCGTTACGGGAAAAACTACAGCTACAGCTCTATATGAACTGATACATGGTAATTAGGGTACTACCAGGGAAAAGGCAATTAATTCACATTCAGTGCAACTTCTTTTTTTAACTTTAGAGAGTACAACTTAGCCTGTAACAGCTTCTCTAAGATGTACTTTCAACAATACTCTGGGTCCAATTAAAGAATAGCTGTACTTGTGTAATACATGGCAGGAATAATTTAAATTACAGGCTTGAACATGAACCGCAGCTTCTCTGGTTTCCTTTACAGGCTCCTCTTTAGCCATTAAACTTCCCTGGATGAAGCATTCACAGTTCACCAAGTAAGCTCATGTCATATTTCCATACTAAACTTGAATATATATAATATAACAGCAGAAAGGATGTCCACTAGTTTCTCAAGAAGTTCTGCATGTTACTGGCTGTGTTTGAGAAAATCGGCACCACTCTCACATCTGTATGGTAAATATGTAGCTAGAGCCAGCAGCTGGTTACAAAGTAACGCGTTAGAGTACTCCAATTACTTTTTTCGTGTAACGTAATGCGTTAGTTTTGTGTGTTGAGTAATCAGTAACTTTGTTATTTTTAAAGAAGTATTCCGACTGCGGCCTGCTTTTTGTCAGACAGTACTGTGCCACCTGTGGATGTGTCAGCGGAGGCGCAGCGCTGTGATGAAGGTTCTGTGCCCTCCTGACCTACGTTACCTGTGTGTGTGTGTGTGTGTGTGTGTGTGTGTGTGTGTGTGTGTGTGAAGGCAGGATGTCAGAGTGGACAGCTTTTGAGTCGTGGAAGTAACGCACGTTATTTTCATCTCTCAAGGACAAGAACATAACGGTAAAAAGCACACTCTGCGTTGGTGAAAAGCTTCTATCGTTTCCACTTCCACTTTAAAAAAAACATCTTGTATCCAAGCAGCACTCTATCACCCTGGTAGCAAAGCCTGCTGAGGAAGACGACGGTGGTGCACCAGTGAGTTTTAGCTCAGCTAATGACACCCACCTGTCAATCAAAGCGTCCACGCTCTTAATCCTGCATAACTTTAAGCCTTAATATAATGTGAACAGGTGAGTTGTATATAAATTCACCCTCAGTACAGTTGTCATGAACGGGGAAATTAGCTACAGAGACCAAAACTGTTTTTTGTACCAGGCTGTAAACATGTTTATTTCTGCTGTGAAGTTGGACATTTGGACATGGGGACTTATGGAGACTGACTCACTTCTTCTGGAGTCTTGTTGCTGTATAGGTTTGTGGTTGTGCAAACTTGAACTACTTTACATACTGTATAATATTTACAGTAAACGTGTGTAATACATTTGAACTCACTGGTTTCCAAAGAAAAGAACAAAGGTGACAAAATGGCAGCTGGTGATGCTCCTGTGTTTGTAGTCCTCGTCTCTGACAGCTCACCTTTTACAGACAGTCGAGGATTTCATCACTGAAGATGAAGAAGATGAAATGATTGCCTTTATTAGTGGTTGTTGGGCTGATGATTGTCACTGACTGGAGGATTTACCTTTATTTCACCTTCAGATCAGCGTATTTTAGAAAAGTCTTCTGGTTTCTTTTGGACTCATTTCCAGGTGAAACTTTAACATGAACTATTTTCTTCACAGCGATCAAAGTGTATGAACTCTACAGATCATTTACAAGCTCCTCTTCCTGGAATGACTCAGCTCTTGATAAGCCCTCCCTCTTCTTCCTGCTCTCAAACACAGCCAGCTCCTCTCTGCTCATGTTTCCTTGTTCCCTCCCCCTCAGATCTACAGTTTGAAGATGGGTGGAACCAACATGTGCTGACGTGTCAGCTGACAGGCCGCATGTTGTTGAGATCAGAGCTCAAACTAGTTTCATTTCTGAGAAAGTCAAACTCAGACAGTCGACGACGCGGAGAGGAGAAATGGCGCAGCAAGGAAATAAACTGGACCGGGAAACCTTCTCTTGTCCGATCTGTCTGGATCTACTGAAGGATCCGGTGGCTATTCCCTGTGGACACAGCTACTGCATGAACTGTATTCAAAACTTCTGGGATGGAGAGGATGAGAAGAGAATCCACAGCTGCCCTCAGTGTAGGCAGACCTTCACACCGAGGCCTGTCCTGATGAAAAGCACCATGTTAGCAGCTTTAGTGGAGGAACTGAAGAAGACTGGACTCCAAGCTGCTCCTGATGATCACTGCTATGCTGGACCTGAAGATGTGGCCTGTGATGTCTGCACTGGGAGAAAACTGAAAGCTCTGAAGTCCTGTCTGGTCTGTCTGATATCCTATTGTGAGAAACACCTCCAGCCTCACTTTGAATCCCCCGCCTTTGAGAAACACAAGCTGGTGGAGCCCTCCAAGAAGCTCCAGGAGAACATCTGCTCTCGTCATGATGAGGTGATGAAGATGTTCTGCCGTACTGATCAGCAGTGTATCTGTTATCTCTGCTCTGTGGATGAACATAAAGGCCACGACACAGTCTCAGCTGCAGCAGAAAGGACTGAGAGGCAGAGAGAGCTCGAGGTGAGTCGACTAAACATCCAGCAGAGAATCCAGGACAGAGAGAAAGATGTGAAGGAGCTCCAACAGGAGGTGGAGGCTATCAATGGCTCTGCTGATAAAGCAGTGGAGGACAGTGAGAAGATCTTCACTGAGCTGATCCGTCTCATGGAGAAAAGAAGGTCTGATGTGAAGCAGCAGGTCAGATCCCAGCAGGAAGCTGAAGTGAGTCGAGTCAAAGATCTTGAGGAGAAGCTGGAGCAGGAGATCACTGAGCTGAAGAGGAAAGACGCTGATCTGAAGAAGCTCTCACACACAGAGGACCACAACCAGTTTCTACACAACTACCCCTCACTGTCACGACTCAGCCAATCTACAGACTCATCCAGCATCAATATCCGTCCTCTGAGGGACTTTGAGGATGTGACAGCTGCTGTGTCAGAGCTCAGAGATAAACTACAGGACGTTCTGAGGGACCAACGGACAAACATCTCACTGACAGACACTGAAGTCCATGTTTCACTGTCAGGACCAGAACCAGAGCCCAAGACCAGAGCTGAGTTCTTAAAATATTCACGTGAACTCACACTGGATCCAAACACAGCAGACACACTGCTGTTATTATCTGAGGGGAACAGAAAAGTGACAAGAATGAAACAACCTCAGTCTTATCCTAGTCACCCAGACAGATTCACTAACTGGCCTCAGGTCCTGAGTAGAGAGAGTCTGACTGGACGTTGTTACTGGGAGGTGGAGTGGAGAGGAGGAGGAGTTTATGTAGCAGTCACATACAAGAATATCAGCAGAGCAGGGAGATCAGGTGAATGTTTATTTGGATTCAATGACAAATCTTGGTCGTTATATTGTTTCACAGACAGTTATGAGTTTTATTACAACAAAGTCCAAACTCCCGTCTCAGGTCCTGTGTCCTCCAGAGTTGGAGTGTACCTGGATCACAGTGCAGGTGTTCTGTCCTTCTACAGCGTCTCTGAAACCATGACTCTCCTCCACAGAGTCCAGACCACGTTCACTCAGCCTCTCTATGCTGGACTTGGGATTTATTCTGGATCTGCTGAGTTGTGTGAAGTGAAATAGACAGAAGTCATTGAAGGGTTAAATTCTGTGTTTCATGTCTTCAGCTTGTTTTGTTTCCATCATTGTTGCTGACAGCTGATTGTTGTGGCATTTCTTCACCTGTCAATCAAACACTGTGGGCGGTACTTTGCCCTCTTCTCATTGGTGGTTGTGTAAATGTTTGAGTTTCTTTAGGTGGCGCTCCTTCCTGTGTCTGTTTAGCCATGGAGGCTATCACTGCTCATGATGACTTTAGTTTGTATGATCAGAATCAATAAGGAGATGATTCATTCTTTTCTTGTACATATGTGAGATTCAATGAAGAAACAACATTTAGTTTGTGTCTCAGTCAATAAAGAGGATTTATTACACAGACTGCAAGTCTTCATGTTTTCATTGAACATGTCTCTAAATGAACTCCCTGCATTCACCCTGTTTATTTCACTGAGCTGCTTTCTCGTGGTTAAAGTGACAAATAAAGTTGAGTTTGAACTGAAGGTGACTGACAGTGAAGAAGAAGAACAGACAGATGGATCACCACAGACTGTAGAAAACATGGATGCAGTCGTGACAAAGTGCCGTTGTGAAGCTCCGTGTGGTCGCTCTGGTCGTCTCCGTCTGGGCGGTCCTGCCTCCGCCGCCTCCCGACTAATCTAAAAATGGTTATAGAGGCGGAGCTGAATGAAGCCTGGTTGGTCAAACAAGCCACCTGTGACCACACCCACCTGTCAATCAAAGCGTCCACACTCTTAACGAGAGCAGATGTTCTCCTGGAGCTTCTTGGAGGGCTCCACCAGCTTGTGTTTTACAAATGTAGGTGATTCATGATGAGGCTGGAGGGGTTTCTCACAGTAAGAGGCCAGACAGACCAGACAGGACTTCAGAGCTTTCAGTTTTCTCCCAGTGCAGAATCACAGGCCACATCTTCAGGTCCAGCATAGCAGTGATCATCAGGAGCAGCTTGGAGTCCAGTCTCTTCAGTTCCCTCCATAAAGCTGCTAACATGGTGTTTTTCTTCAGGACAGGCCCCGGTGTGAAGGTCTGCCTACACTGAGGGCAGCTGTGGATTCTTTCTCATCCTCTCCACCCAGAAGTTGAATACAGTTCATGCAGTAGCTGTGTCCACAGGAAGTAAGTCCCGGATCCTTCAGTAGATCCAGACAGATCGGACAAGAGAAGGTTTCCCGGTCCAGTTTATTTCCTTGCTGCGCCATTTCTCCTCTCTGCGTCGACGACTGTCTGAGTTTGACTTCCTCAAAAGAACTAGTGAACTGATCTAACAACATGGGGCTCAGCTGAAGTCAGCAATGTTGGTTCCACCATCTTCAAACTGTAGATCTGAGGGGAGGGAACAGGAAACACCTGAGCAGAGAGGAGCTGCTGTGTTTGAGAGCAGGAAGAAGAGGGAGGGCTTCAGAGCTGAGTCATTCGCAGGAAGAAGTAGACTGAGTCATCATGTCGCTGTGACATGTAGCACTGATGAGCAAGCCCTCAACAGCTGTCAAGTAAATAAAGGTCCCACGGACATCATCACCACACCACTAATAGGCAATCATTTCATCTTCTTCATCTTCAGTGATGAAATCCTCGACTGTCTGTAAAAGGTGAGCTGTCAGAGACGAGGACTACAAACACAGGAGCATCACCAGCTGCCATTTTGTCACCTTGTTCTTTTCTTTGGAAACCAGTCAGTTCAAATGTATTACACACGTTTATGTAAATATTATACAGCATGTAAAGTAGTTCAAGTTTGTACAACCAAAAACTATAAGCAACAAGACTGGCTCCAGAAGTGAGTCAGTCTCCATAAGTCCCCATGTCACATGTCCAATTCAAAGCAAGAAATAAACATGTTTACAGCCTGGTACAAAAAACAGTTTTGGTCTCTGAGCTAATTCCCCGTTCATGACAATGTACTGAGGGTGAATTTAATACAACTCACCTGTTCACATTATATTAAGGCTTAAAGTTATGCAGGA